>NW_010554423.1:675-1539 GCF_000687285.1 Phaethon lepturus | reverse complement strand
TCCGTCCACAGCAGCCTGGAGGAGAAGAGGTCGTGGGGCGGCCAGGGCCTGGGCAAGGGTTCAAACACCATCAAAAGGGGGACAGAAGGTTGCTCCGTTGCAAGGTGTCGACGTTTAATTAGTCTATTATTGCAAATTATTAGATCTTGTGATTGTTTAATTGATCATATGATTGTTTAATTGGGCATATTGTACAAGGGCGGAAGCGAGCTACCACGTAATTAGCCCCAAACTGTGCAATTAAATTCTTATTAATACCCCAAACAGCAGGGAACATTCAAGCCTTTAATTAGTGATTAACGGGAGACAGACAGAGCTTGCAACCGAGTCGGTGCTGAGGAACAGTGCGAGTATTGGGGGACCCGTCGGCCCGGATTAGCGCCGGAGGGCTGCGCCGGGGGCTGAGGGGACAGTCACGTGTGCTGGTGTGACCCCGTCCCCGGGCAGGGGACAGCCACCCATCCTGGCATGGCCGAGCCCAGCCAGGTCTCCTGCGTTGGCCGGGATGGTGCCAAAATCCCGCCTGGGCTCCCGCTAAGCGGGCGGCAGTTTGCTGAGACCCAGCCCGGGCTGGCCCAGAGCGGGCGGCACCGACGGTGCCGGGCAGCAAGAGGAGGTTTCTCCCCAAAAGCCGGCTCCTGGGAGGATTTGCAGCAGGTTCCCAGGGAAGGGTGGCCCCGGGGCAGGGTTGGTGGGGCCGAGGAAAGGCCCCGGCCAGTTACTCTCTCACCAATTAAACTGGAGGCAGAGAGGGACCCGCGCCGAGGGCAGCGAATCATTTACCTGACCTTTCTCCTCCGCTGCCCATCGCCTCCCCTCTGGGCTGCCATCTCCTCTCCTGCCCCAGAGGATGCCGGGGGCTCG
>NW_010554423.1:0-320 GCF_000687285.1 Phaethon lepturus | reverse complement strand
CTGGAAGGTGCCTCAAAAGGCCCTATTTTTCACTGGGGAAAAAAAAAAAGAGCTTATAAGGCACAAGCCCCCAAAGGCACCTACCGCCACGCCGGAGTGTTATTTTGATGCCTGGCATGTGATTTTTACACTAATCTCATAACGCGGGGGAGCTCCGGGGGAGCTGAGGTTTGAGCGCGTGGGTGCCAGCAGCACCACGGCCGGCACCAACCTTCGGCTCAACTCCCTTAAGCCTCCGAAAAGGCTCTTTTTTAGGGCTGGGGTTTGCTCCAGCTTTCTTCCCCCAGCGTCTCCGAGGCCGGAGCGACAAGGCGGGCGAG
>NW_010554422.1:379-748 GCF_000687285.1 Phaethon lepturus | reverse complement strand
AAGAACGCTTACTCCTAACAGCTGAGATACTCATCTGTACAGGTGGGGAGGAGAACATATCCTCTTTGAGTTTCTGGAACTCCCAGAAGAGTTTTTTGAACAGGTTTTCAGACTTTTAGGATAATTTTTCCACAGCCAAGATGCAGACCCATAGGGAGGAGGAGAGACTTTCTTCGTATTGCCGGAGCTGGCCAGCCAATTCATCCACCGTTGGTCTCTCTCCGTCTTTCCAGGCCATTACTGCTAATGAGTTGGCATATGATGATGGTGCTCTCCGTACAAACTTCCGCCACATAGGTCACGTGCAATTGACTTCATCTGGATCTTTGGATGATTGTCCATTGTCCAAGTCACCATAAATCACCTCCA
>NW_010554422.1:0-272 GCF_000687285.1 Phaethon lepturus | reverse complement strand
TTTTCCAATTGCCTTGTCAATGACCCCTTCCCTAGAAAGGGATCCCAGCTGCTTGGCTTCCCTACCCTCTAATTCCTGGCTACTGGCCCCATTATCCCAGCATCGGAGCAGCCAGGTGACAGCGTGCTCCCCTGGACAATGGCTGAAGTCTTTTCACATATCTCGTAGGTCACTCAGGGATAGGGTTTGGGTGGTTATCTCTGATTCTACCTCTTCCTCCTCCGGGTCTCATGATGGCTCTGCTTCATTATCCTTTACTAAATGAGCTGACT
>NW_010554421.1:0-233 GCF_000687285.1 Phaethon lepturus | reverse complement strand
TTTTTTTTTTTTTTTTTTTGAGGGGCCAGTCCCCACCCCTGCTGACACCCTCTCCTGGAAGCATCGTCGTCCCGGAGCATCGAGCCGCTCCCACACCCAAACTACAATACACATGTATTTATTTTCTGTTCTTTATGGGGCGCCTGAGCCAGGCTCTTGCTTTCCCCCGTGGCGAGGAACGGGGCTGCCTTACCGCCGCCTCGGAACCCCCGGGCACCCCCCGGCACCCCGGC
>NW_010554420.1:12511-12773 GCF_000687285.1 Phaethon lepturus | reverse complement strand
CGGCCCTGGAGGGTGATGGGCACGTGGGGCTGTGCCGAAGCACCGAACTCTGGGTGCGAAGGTGGTCCACCCCACCCGAGCATTTGCAGCAGGGATGCAGGCCCTCCCGTGGGTGTTTCTTTGGGTGGTCTAGGGAACCTGAGGCCTAAAAAAGGGGAGATGGGACAATTGAAGTTTAGTGGTCTCATTCAGAGAAGCATTTAAGCGTGTCTCGGGGTTACGACAGCAGGCAGCACCTGAGGACACCCGCTGAGAGCAGGCG
>NW_010554420.1:2175-12456 GCF_000687285.1 Phaethon lepturus | reverse complement strand
TCGACGTCCTGGCTCGCGTGTGGCCTGGCAGCCCTCGCTGGCTGGGCTCACTGCAAACAGAAGCACTTCTCTCGCACAAGAGGCGTGAAGCCACGTACCGCCGCAACGCCGAGAGTTACGGGGGTTCGCGCGGCGGCTGAGCGGGACTGCGCATGAGATGAAGGCCGTTAAAGACAACGGCCCGACCGCCGGCTCAGGAAACCCCGGAGAGCTGCAAATAGTCAAATTGCTGGTACCGTGTTTTGGGGAAATGCCACTATGTTCACCCCGTGCCTGAGCTCCTCCCTGAGGTAGATAGGCCTTGGTCTAAGCCGGGACGGCCGCTTGCGTGCTTTGTTCAAGGCTTGTGTGTCTGTTCCCAGGAACTGACTCCAGTGGGAATTAAGCCTAGCGGAAGCAGGCTCCACATGAGTCTCCCTGTTTCCCTAGAGGAGGACAAGCAATGTGAACACGAGTTCCTCCTCTTCTTTTGCTGTTATTGCTGGAGTCTTTCCCAGGCCGGGTCAAACTTTAGTGAGCTCGCTTTCAAGGCATGAGCCACACTGCCGTGGATGAAGGGTAGTATTGAATTGGGTCTGAACAGAGGATGATGGGAAAGGAAAAAATGCAAGAAGCACTGACAAAATTCTATTTATTTATTTTTTTTGTGTTTATGAACATAATGTGTGTGACTAAAATACAAGTGAATGTGAGAATATTAGCAAATGAAGAAATATTTGAATTTTAGTGTTAAGTACTGTAGCTATCATCACGTGGACTGGACCATGAACTTGAGCATGTCTGGAAGGCAAACCTGTTAATCTGCGTTAAGAATGCTTTGCACGTAGCAGTCCAGTGGCGTTTGTGGGGAGGGTGGGAGGGGAAATAAGCTTTAGGATACAGGTAGCTATGAGCATGGGAATACCTTGAAAATGGCTGATTAGTTTTGTCTAACAGGCATATTCTGAAAATAAGATTTCTGCATATATTCTGAAAATTCACTCTAAAGTCTCAACATTTTCCATGTCTTGCCTCAAGAAAAATAGCTGTGGTTGAAAATCGGGAATTGTCAGTGTGTATTGTCAAAACAACTTTATTTTATCAAGTCAAGATAATGTTGAGAGAAGTCTATATCCACTTTAATTGCTTTGACATTCAATTAGCAAGACATTCTACTCCTCTCCAATAGAGTGAGCTTTTGTGCGGCTCATAGGAAAACACGGCTGGAAAAGCACCAGGAGATGTCATCGAGGCCATGTTCCCGGCACGGTGCACCTTACCATCTCACTGCTGACAAGGTGCTCCCTACTCTCCAGTGTTAGAAGTTCCGAAGGAAACCTATTCCCGTGCTTTACTCTCCCATGTTGCTCAGTTCATTTTTTTTTTTTTTTTTTTGCTACCACAAGACCTGAGTCTCCCCTGGTGCAATTTAAATACCTTATTTTAAATTATTTTTTTCCCATAAACATGGAAAACTGATTTCTTTCCATCTTTGCTACATCTGTTGACATACTTGAAAATTGTTATCATGTCCTCTACTAAATGTTCTTTTTTAGGATAAACAACCCCAATTCTTTTAATCTTTCCTCAGATGTCAGGTTTTCCAGACTTCTGATTAATTTCATTGCTTTCCTTGAGATGCATTATGCTCAGTGAATAATGGCTCTTGTCCCCTAGGATAGGTCATTTATACATATAGCCGAATATTTATTCATTCAATCATTTTACAATATGTCGATTGACGTAGCAGCTGAGCACTTACATAGTTCTTACAAACATGAGCGCAAAACTGTAAGAAGACTACATAAACGGTAACAATTGAATCCCATAAAGATATTTGTCATGCTCTGAAACTTGTTAGAGTCTGGCATTAGCAAACTCTTCAAGTGAACCTTAATTCTGATGAGCAGGACTTGTTGCACATAAACGTTCAGACGGATGCCTCTGGCGTTAATGTCGTCCTGCTGTTGTAAATATAGTGAGTGTACCCAAGGAGCGGCAAAAATCCTGACTGGTGGAGGGGAAAGAAATGGAAAAGTTGGTGCAACGTTCTGGTGTTGGTATTTAGACTTGCTTAAATACAGGAAACTTTGCTCGCCCTCTGAAATCGTGGAGAACGTTAAACGCATTTCTACATGAAATGTCTGTTGGAGGCTGAAGCAGGTTTAAGTGAGAGCTGACAGAGGCTAGGACTTAACGGGCTTTGAAAATCTGAAATGTGCTGTAATTAAAGAAAATATTATAGACTACTGCTATTATCTGCTACTCCTGATAGTCTTTCAGTAAGGACGGAAACCGCAGGCTACTAAGTTGCAAATGTGGTGGCACATTCAAAACCCAGCATTAATACATGTAAAACGGTTTCTAATTTTTGCCCTGCTTACAGTGTCAACAGATCTTGTTTCTGTTTGAGCTGGCAGAGCGAAGGCAACTCCTGGCAATGCATTCTTGGGTTGCAGTTTTCCTCTCTCAAAAAATAGGGGTAACTGTATTTTCCCACCGTAATGTGTTGGGGATTAATTCATCCATTTTTAATAAAGCACTTGAGCTTTCCAACGGGAAGCGGGACAGAAAGGAGAGGGAGGGTCGGATGCTGTTTCTTCATTCCATTATGTACTGGTCTGCCAAATGTTTCATTTTAGAAGATTTAGTAATTTTATTAGCTTCATGAGAAATTTGTTATTCAGAAAAAAAATAAATTCCAAGGAGCTCGGTCAATGAGTGAATGTTGCTTTTCCCAAATTGGTGTCAACCTGAAAACCACAGGAAAAGGACACAGAGTAGGAACTGAAATGAAATTATTTGGTGTGTTTTCCGCACTCTACCACTTTTATTTTTCTCTAAACCAAAACATTTGCTGGACCTAAAATAAAATGCTTTGGTTAATTTTTTTTTTCCCAGTTACATAATTTATTTTAAAACTTTTTTCTTTTCTTTAGAGATACTTTAGGATAATTGTCATTAAAATGGTATCAAGTGAAACTTTGACACAATCTTTTCTCCTTTGAGTTGACTAAAGTGCTTTTGATTCAAGAACAACAACAAAATCTCCTCTTCTCCTTCATATTTGAATAATTCAATTATTATTTTTGGTCAAAAAATACTTGCCTATTTCTAGGCAAATGTATTTTTTTTATATTTTCATATTCCCCCCCGTTTAGAAAATGTTGGCAGACGTTGGAAGAATGGACTAGGGCAACATTATGGGTATGGGCAGATTTGCCACGAAGCAGCTGCAGCGCAGGGAGCTCCTCGCGCTGGCCTGGCACCACCGACACGCGGCAGGACACAAGTCCTGGGTCAGACCTTTTGCTGCCTGATCACCCGTTCTGGGGACAAATGGCTTTGTGGCCCAGTGTCTTCCTGTACTTTTTTGCTGAGGTTTGTTTAAGGAGCTGTGGAAACCACTAGAAACCAGACCTCAGGCAAAAAGAAATAGTCACGGGCTCTTTAACACAGTGGATTTCAGGATACGTTTGTCTTATGAAAACATAAGCGAAGCCATAAGGGCAACCAATTTCTCACTTTACATTTTCTTTTTTTTTTTCCTTCAGAAGATGTTCCAAAACCACTAAACAAATCATCTTGCTTTAAAATAATCTTCAGTAGAAACCAACAGGCCCCAGAGGAGGGCATTCCAGCTGTACCATCACTGACAGGGCACCCCCACTCAGCAGACCTGCCCCTTCCAGCGTTGAGTCAAGGGTTCTTCCTCTTCCTCCCTCATTTCTTAGAAACACGCAGGTGTTTCGTTCAGAGCAGCTTTTAGGCCAAACCCCAGCTCTTTGTTTTCATGTGATAATAACTGTCTTTAACTTCTAGACATCAGAGTTATATTTCTTGATATCATTAAATGCAAAAACACCTTTGATTTTATTATTTATTTATTTATCTTAATAATGCAAAATTTTCTCTATTGTTTTTCGTAGTTACAGAAAAAATTATTTGAAGCTGGAAACTCCAGACTTCCTTGAGGGTTTGTTTCTTTACTGTGTTGATAGGGTGGGCAGTGTCCCTACCCCATGCCTGCAGGCAAATAAATGAGCAAAAACAGCACCAAAAACTGCTGACCTAGTGTACTCGATCAAAACAGCAATCAATTTGAAACACTTTACAACATTTTTGCATGGGAGGAGTAGAGGGCAAGAGTTTTTGAAAGAATTGAAGAGGAGGCTGAGGGGAGCCCTCATCGCTCTCTGCAACTACCTGAAAGGGGGTTGTGGTGAGGTGGGGGTTGGTCTCTTCTCCCAAGTAACCAGCGACAGGACGAGAGGAAACGGCCTCAAGTTGTTCCAGGGGAGGTTTAGTTTGGGTATTAGGAAAGATTTCTTCACCGAGAGGGTGGTCAGGCATTGGCACAGGCTGCCCAGGGAGGTGGTGGAGTCGCCATCGCTGCAGGCATTCAAAAAACGTGTGGACGTGGCACCTGGGGACATGGCTTAGTGGGCACGGGGGTGTTGGGTTAATGGTTGGACTTGATGATCTTGAAGGTCCTTTCCAACCTTAGTGATTCTGTGATTCTGTGAATATTTGATACTTGGAGCTGGAAAAGCAGAATTTGCAGGTGGCAGTTTACGTGGACATGTAAGTGTTTGGCTGTTTCCAGAGTGAGGAATGAGGCAGTGCGAGAACCTTAGTTGAGCTCTTCCAATTGCAAAGTCTCTTCTTTGAACCCTTAAATGTTTACACTCCGCATCTCTTGAAACATCTGTTCTACACAGGCAGACAAGTAGCCCCATAACCGTACATATGACACTAGTAGTTAAACGGATAAAGAGTCACAATTAATGTCAAATTTGCAAGAAATTAACCAGCGAATGGCATTTGTGGCTGGCGCCGTCTCAGAAAGCGGGCAGCACGGCTCTGCTTGGTGTGCCTCCCGGCTCCTGGGGCGGGCGGGAAGGTGGTCTTGGAGAGCTTTTCCCAGCAGGTTTCACAGTGTGAGAGCAATCTTAAGACATTTTCCAGTGTTTAAACCATTTCTGTCTTGCAACCTGTCATTTTGCAAAGCTGTTTGAGCAAACGTGCTTTTTTTAACTCCTTTAAAATGTATAAAGCGAAGAAATTTCTATGATGTAAACTAACTTTCCCATCGATGGGAAGATGACCTTTATGTCTGTGAGACCAGGCAGGGTGTGTTGTAGTGAGGGAGGGGCTGCACAGGTTAGTTGTACTAAAAAGACATTCATTGTCCTTAATGAATACCAGATTTAACGGGCACACGACAAGTCAGTTACTGTCGCCCTGAGGCGATCCAACTTATAGATCCCTTTTTTTTTTAATTTGAGAATATTTTCATTTATATGCATACTTGAAATACCAGGACACACGATATCCTCTTCTGGCTGGTATTCTCATTTAGCGCCAGGTGCTGAGGTGCAATGAAAAGAGAGAGATGTGTGTCGAAGTCTAAATGGCCGCAGCATTTTTAATAAAGCCGCAGGTATTTAATACTGCCATCCAGAGAAGACCTGAGTGGACAGCGTTGTTGGCTTGCTTGCTCAGAGCATCCCTGATACCCTACGTGTGCCATACCATCCTTTGCAAATATATAAAAAAAATGTAGCCAGTAGAAAAGGATGTTGAAGTGTACAGTAGCTGCCATTTGATGCTCAACCTGCACCGCATGTCTTCTCCATAATCCACATTACTGTACAAATGATGCCCTGTGAAACAGATTTTCCAGCTACAGTTGTGTATGATATTCTCCAGGTAAGGGTACAACTGAGCCGGAACACAGATTACCAGACCTAATCCTATTTATCTTTAATATTTCAAGTAGAAGCTTAGCGATATTGTTTTTTTAATGATAAATTGTGGCTATTGTAAACAGAAGTACTCAAATCATGGTCTCACTGCACACGTCTTTCAGGACTGTGCTGCCACAATAATGAGAACTAGGAGATAATGACTTAAGGAAAAAGTGCTGGATTAAGTGGGACAGTAAATTAGGCATTTATCTCTCTCCATTGGAGGCCTGTTTCCAGTTCCTTTCTAGGTCTCAGTTGAGCTCTATTTAAAAGTAAACCACGTCGTATTTCACAAAGCCAACCCACTCCATAGAAATCAGCATATAAGCACTCACATTAAATTACCATATTACCCAGGAGGTCCTGGTTTTCAGGAAGGTCAGAGTTGAGGTGTATTAGCAAGAAAAAAATAAGGTTATACCGTTCTATCTTTTTACTATGCATCCAGGATATGGAAAACCCCCACTTACAGTCTCTTTCTCTTTCTCTCTGTGTTTTTTTAATTTTTTTTTTTTCTCCTGTGTGTTCTAAATTCTGGTAATTTTTAGACCATAAGAAAACTACTGTGTACAGAAATCTCATGTCTGCAGTTTCAAGGGGAAAGGATTGTACGGTATTAGATTCAATGAGGTGTGTTTGACTATGCATATGCTAGAGCGTTTTACTCCGAAAACTATGGCAAAGATTATTATGACAGTTGCAAAGTCATAAGATCCTTGCTTTATTTAATTCGGAAGGTTGAGCTACTTCGAGGGTGACTCAAGATTGCATAATGGAGAAGACTTGTGGCCTCTTGCCTTATTTGCTGCAAGCGTGGAAGGGGTTTCAGAGGAGAGCGATCCAGGCAGCTGAAGCTGGTTTTGATGGATTTGATGCTCTCCCTATGTCTGGGACATATTTGCAGTGTGACATTACGCACAGGGACATAGATAGTATTGGAGAGACTATATATATATGTATGTATGTATGTAATGTTCAGCCTTCTGCTATTTTTCAAGCAGTTACATCATATAATTGTATTAAAATTTACTAGTTTTCCCCTTTCAGTTAGGCCTTATGAAATGCTGTTCCAGAACTTTATTCTGACTGTAGGAAACCATGATTCATTTTTAAATGAAAATATTTTAAGGGGTATGTTACACAAACTGGTTACACCAACTGTTCTTCTGACAGCAATATTCTTGAAGTTGAATAAATGTCCTTGCTTCCTAGCTATTTACGACCACTTTATTTCATGAAGAAAGAAAAATTGTATCCCTTTTAAGTCTTCATTGTGTTCGCTGAACTGGCCAAGCTCTTTTACTCCTTTCTACAAATAGACTTTTGTTTTCTTTCCTGATCATCTTTATAGTTCCTCCATTTTGAATTAATCTTTCTTGAGCACCATGCTCCAGAACTAGACTCTCTGTCCCACAAGTGCTATGTTCTGAATGATAGGGAATGATGTCCTTACAGGTATTACCTAAACACCAAGTCGCATTAACTAAGCCTTTAACTGGTGACCGCTTTTATGGATATGCGACTCTGATCTGATTTGGAGAAGTGCTGAGCTCTCTCTGCCACAACTTACATTTATGGGAGCTCCATTTTGAATAGGAAACTGTAGCAATATGAGTTGTTTATGAGCAACAGATCTCTGGTTTCCCAATCTGTTTCCCATGTTGATTTTCTGATGGCTATTAGGTCAGCTTGTCAGCCTTTTCATGGGGGAAAGAAAACAAATGCTTCCTAGACAATTAGGTTCATATAATATGGAAGAACTGGAACGCTTTCTGCTGTCTACTATTCTGCTGAATTTGACTGAAATTAGGCAATTTATGCACACGCAACTGTAATGTGGTGTCTTTGCAGGCTAAAAGTGCTGTACTGTTATGAAATTAAAGACTAAAGCATCTCTATACCCAGGCAGAGTCAATGGATGTATCATAGGTAACTTTGGCATTTCAACTGAGTCCAAGGTAAATAGAGATCCAGACGCCCATGTTTCTGTGTGAATTATAAACCTCCGAGACATGTTTTCAGTTCTAATGGCTGCACAGCCTCCGATCTCTTGATTGGGAAAGATTATTGAAGAGTCACTGAAGTGATGCTCTGACAGCTCCAGTTTCGTCCGTTTCACTGGATTTCCATTAGTTCTCATATTGAAAGGCCTGTGGATTTGTAGAGGGATTGCATATTCGTCAGTATTGATGAAGGATTTTTTTTTTCTCTTTTGTGCCAGCAGAAGTGTCGATGGATATCTTTAATCAAGGATCTCTTGGGCCTAACTCTGATGACCATCATGACTCTTTTTTAAGGGATCTCGGGCAATGGCATTTCTTTTCTTTTCAGGCCTCCCACTACCAGATCAGCCTTCTGTCCTTGCTTTCAATAAACAGCTGAATACTGGCAAGTTTATTCCCAGCAATTTGTGCTAGAAGTTGATCTCCTGGTTAGTTACCTTGTCGGTCAGAACACCATTAATAAATTGAATTAAGTGTTGAGGCAAAGGTTGGAGAAGGCAGAATCCAGATCAGTATTTTACTTGGCTATAATATTTAATTAAAATATGTAAAATCATATATTTTCTGCATACATATTTTCTCTTCATGATGTTTTCTAAAACAAATTTCCTTTGACTTACAAAAACTAATGAAGAAACATATTCTCAACATTACAGTATCTACATCTAAACTCAAACAGGGTCAGAGGGGCAAACTTTTTAGGTGTTAGCACCATGGAAGTTGATAATCAGGAAAAGGAGGCTGGCACCATGAAAATATCAATGATTCTAATTGCTGCGAATTCAAGTCCTGACCTTCATTTCTAACAAACTTTGCAGATTAATTCAGACCTGAGATATTTATATAGCATGATCTGAAACAGTTTATAACTTGCAATTTGTCAAGGCAAGAATAATATCTTGAATGAAACTTTAACCCAGCAAGCAATTCCCAAATACTGCAGCAGTAGCAGGTACCTGGAGTTAAGGTTCTCATCCACGAGAGTTGAGAGAGGTAGAATAAAGCAGAACTGAAACAATATGCAAGTCATCCGTGTGCAGGACTGTAAATGGAGCTTGTTTTCTGTTACAATATGAATGGAAGGAAATTCTGCAGTTGTTGGATAGGAACAAGAAAAGGGTGACGTATAGTGCATGTCGTATAACTTACCATAACATAAGTTCACCTGAAGTGCTACGTGCCTGTTGGTCTCTTATCCAAAGTAACTACTGATAGGACAAGAAGAAATGGCCTCAAGTTGCACCAGGGGAGGTTTAGATTGGATATTAGGGAAAATTTGTTTACTGAGAGAGTGGTCAAGCATTGGCACAGGCTGCCCAGGGAGGTGGTGGAGTCACCATCACTGGAGGTGTTCAAAAGATGTGTGGACGTGGCACTTCGGGACATGGTTTAACTGGTGACCACATGGTGGTGTTGGGTTGATGGTTGGACTTGAAAGGGGTCCTCTGATATCTGCATCACCATCTTTGCTTTTACCTAGGAGGGGAGGCGTCGTCTTTTCTAGATTTTCCATAGTTGCAAGACTCGACTAAGTTGCCCATGTGCACTGGAATTCATAAACTGCCTATTTGCCAAGATTTAAATACCTAACCTTTCTGCTGGCACTTGGGATTGAACTATGGATCTTGAGAGAGGTTATTAAGCCACTGTGCCCGTTATGCTTAATTTTTGAGAATAGGAAGTAACGTCTGCACTGTAGCCAGAATTCCTCTCTTTGCTCAGCTCAGCATATTTTTTAATGTCAACAATTAAGAATTGCCATTAAAGAGTATCACAATCAAAGAATGTCTGCAATCCAGGATGAATTAATGAGGTACACTAAAACCTCTACCATGTTTTCATGTTCCTCGAGATGCTTTTTTTCCCCCTTCCTTAGTAAAGCCACCTGTAACCATTGTAGTTCTAAATGACTTTAAATTAAATTATTCAGCTATTACTATAATGATAAAAAGTAGGTAGCAGTAATATACTGGCAATAAAGATATGGATCCATACATTTAGAACACATATGTTCAAATCTGTTGATGTGGTGGCCACGTTATGGGCTTCCCATGTGTGACCCTGCCAGGCACGTACAGAGTGAAGACTGTTCAGCAAACTGTGATGAGGCTGATGCTGATGGAGAAGTACAGCCCACAGAACTGACAGCCCTGAGTGCTGAAGCCCTATTAGCCTGATAAGTACCCAGAAAATTAAAATCAAAGGTGGCACCTAAGGTAAAATGTGGAGTTCAGTGCAATGGTTTTATTCATTTATGTAAAGTCAAGATTTTGTCTTCCTAGTTTCTGTACTGTTTGGGGTCTCTTTGGACTCACCAGTAGAACTGACTGTGTGATGCTTCTTGCGTAGATGACATTTTGGTAATTCAGGTGTAAAGCTTAATTCGTATTTTTATTAAAAAAAAATCTAGAGAATTTTTTCCCATCATATATGGTATTCCAACCAGCTCTAGCTCTGAACAGCCTTTTCCTGGTGATGAGCAGGATTCAGATCCCACTCTTTCTGGGAGGCTGCTGAAGCAACAGTTTTTATCTTGAAATATTTTTGTT
>NW_010554420.1:0-2144 GCF_000687285.1 Phaethon lepturus | reverse complement strand
GCAGGAAAAAAAAAAAAACACCAAAAAACAAACAACAACAAAAAGCACTGGCTGCTTTGCTTGGCAGGTGTGAATAGCATTTTCAAACAGATTTGAAGTAATTTGCTTTTTAAATTCTAGTGTGCGCATCCTGCCATGCTTTCTGATTAACATCTTGCAGCATTTTTTATTTCCTTTCCATTTGCCTTTGCGACGTGTGTTGATCTTGTGGGTAAGCATTACTCTCAGGAGCAAACGATCTCAGGGAGTGCCATTTTATTTTCAGAAAAACTTTGTTTAATGAGTTTCTGTGAAGCTTTGTGGTTTATGCTTCCAAGTTTCTGGTCAAATGATGGTGAGACAGGAAGAGGTGGTGCTGGTGTGCTTTGGTTTGCTCCTTGAGATCCAGGGGAAGGCTGGGCTCAGACTTGGTGCTCATTTCCTCAGACATTTTCACTCCAATTTCACTTAAAACGATGAGACAGCAGTGGGTTAAATTGAAAGAATGGACAATTTTTGCAGCTGAATGACACAGATCTCCAACAGCCCCTGAACCCCACGGTGGGCTGTGATTCATAACAGCAGAGACATGTGAGGTGCTGTGGGAAGAGATGCCTGAACGAACCTCCCTCCATTTCCCTACAAAACTCCAGGAAACAACAACCTGGTGGGGCACAGACCAAAAAACCCTCATGAAGCAACGTTTGGATTTGAATAGTCGGGCAATATTTTGATTTGAAGCAGTGACCAAAGTGTGTAAATGTCACAGCTTTTGTTTCCAGAGAGCTCCCAACTTAATAAAGGAGAATTGAGGATTTTAAAAAATGGTACATTGTTGACCACACAACCCCCTGGGTAGTTGGGATGCAGAGTGGTGGGAAATGATTGCAGTCTTGTCCCAAAGCTAGCAGACCTGAAGGCTTGGCTGTGAGGTGAGGAGATACGTGGCTTTACCATTAAAGGATTTTGGAGGCGAAAGCAAGAAAACAAACAGCAGCAAAAACAACAACAAAAAACCAAAACCACCCCCCAATTGTACTACAGGTTTAAACATTGTGTTTTGTCTCGTGTGTGGGCAAAGGGAAGATGTGTTCAGGCTCTTTTTTTTTTCTCTCCAGAAAGCACTGGCAGCTGGATTGTTCTGATCAATAAAATTATAGCATGGTAGCAAGACGCAGTTTGTCTGCAGGTTCAAATCCAGCTCTAGGGAGGTAATCAATAACTTTGTTTATAATGACATCTAGCTGGCAATGTGTGGCTGTTGCTGAAAAACCTTATAAAAAAATTTGGTCTGAGTAGTAGTGATATTTGAATTAACATAAGAGACTGGGCATGGTTTCTCCCCATGCAGATTAAGATAAAATATCAAGGCAGAACGGGGAGAAACATAGGTATGATGGCTTCCTTATACGCTTGGAAAAGGAGGGCTTAACTTTGTGATTCCTCCCAATATTTGTGAAGAATTATGTACCTATCCTGTCACGATGATGCGGTTATTCATCCCACTTCCCTGGCAGGCCAGGACCACGATTCACCAAGCTCTTTAGTTGCTTGCAGGGAGCCTTTCTGCTGTTGCCTCTGTTTTTGCCGAAGTGCTTCGAAGCACCCATGTGCTCCTGGGTCCTCTCTCTTTTGCTGTTCTTAGCCCATTCCGGGGATGCAGGTTAAAATCCCGGTCTGTGTTTAGTCTGGAATATAGGAGGATGCTGGATCAGTCAATTTGGGACTATCGTATGGAGAAAACAGTGGCATAATAAAGCTCTTAAAAATAATTTTGCTTCATAACTCTTAGAGATCACATAGAAACTTTTAAATAACATGACGGAAAGAAATATTTCTTAGTTTTTAATTACAATGTGGTATACAATAATGGCCCAATGAAAGGTGTACCGTGTTCTTTTGCCTGATGCCCTATGGGTGTTGGCGACTAGTTTCTGCTCCTTGAGTTTCTAATCACTTTTTTTAACGTTTAAGTGTTTGGGCTCGATCCTCCGTTCCCCGGCGCATGGCTGCCATGCTGGGCTGTGGGACGGCGGGAGGAGGACGATGAGGAGGAGGATGAGGCGGCGGTCTCTGGCCAGACTGTTTGCGTGGGGCTCAACGGTGCCGTGGCGAGGGCAGCGCGGAGGCCTTGCGCCGGAGGAGCGGGGAGGACCCGAGGGCTA
>NW_010554419.1:26506-27195 GCF_000687285.1 Phaethon lepturus | reverse complement strand
GCCTCGGCGGCCATCTTGGGTGTGGGCAGGGAGCCCGGGCGGGTTAACCCTTGCGGGGCCGCGGTGGAGACAAGATACCGTGGGGACAGGGGACCGCTGGGACAAGGAGCTGACAAGGACACAAGGACAAGGGGACACGGAGACAGCAGTCTCTTCGTTGCTCCCACGGGGGATATGGGGCAGCCGTGGGACATTCTGGGGAGCCCACGCTGCCACAGGCCGTGCCCTGCGTCCCTGCAGCCCTTCTCACCCCAGCCTTGCCTTCCTCTAGGCTGGGCTCTGCCTGGCACTAAACCCCCCAAATTACTGAGGAAGGAGGGGGTAATAAAAAGCAGGGTGAGGGGAAAGGTTCATTTTCTGCCTTGTCAGGCAGGTTTAATGGGGTGAAGCCCTATTTTTAAGAGAGCTGGGTGTGCAGGGGCAGAGCTGCAGCCATGGCCTGGCTGGAGGCCTGTGGGATCCTTCCTCTAGGCTGGGCTCTGCCTGGCACTAAACCCCCCAAATTACTGAGGAAGGAGGGGGTAATAAAAAGCAGGGTGAGGGGAAAGGTTCATTTTCTGCCTTGTCAGGCAGGTTTAATGGGGTGAAGCCCTATTTTTAAGAGAGCTGGGTGTGCAGGGGCAGAGCTGCAGCCATGGCCTGGCTGGAGGCCTGTGGGATTCAGCTGGGAGGAAAAGGGGCCGCAGGAG
>NW_010554419.1:25972-26427 GCF_000687285.1 Phaethon lepturus | reverse complement strand
GAGATGGCCAGGCTGGGAGAAAAAGTGCGGAAAAAGTGCCGCTCGCCGAGCATCGTGTGGAAGGAGCTTTGCCTTTCCCCCCAGGAAAATGACCATCTGCATCAGCCTTGCCTCAGCCACCAAACTCAGCCCGACCTCCGTTTGCAGGCGCAGAGCGATTAGCCATACTGCTTTTAATTGCTTCTCGCCACACAAAAACAAAAGCCCCTTTCTAGAAGGAAACGGCCGTGGATCTGCAGCCAGGGCCGGGAGGGAGGTCCTGGCTCACAGCGCGGGGAAGCTGGCCTGGTTGGCCACCCCGCAGTGGTTGTCGGTGCCCTTCAGCAGGCGGATGTAGCCCTGCTCACCCCACGCCGCCGACCAGCTGCAGGAAGAGATGGAGAATGAGCACATCCGCGTTCCCACGCACGGAGAACCCGCCCCACGCCGGGAGGGCGAGCGAGATGGGGATGGGA
>NW_010554419.1:25291-25839 GCF_000687285.1 Phaethon lepturus | reverse complement strand
CCTGCCATGCAGCTCCGACCCTGGCGGGAGCGGGGGGACAGGCTGTGTGTGGGGGTGAAAGGGGCGGCGGGTTTGGGGGGACACCCTCAGCCCCTACCTGTTCTTTAAGATCCAGTAGCTCACGTTATGCCCGTGCTCCTGGCTCGTGCCGTAGCCCACAGCCAGCATCCCGTGGTTCACCCGCTGGCTGCAAAACATGCTGCTGAAGATGCCTGGGAAGAGCAGAGCTGGGGTGAGCTGGGGGCCAGCCCTGATCCCATCTTCTCCATGTCAAAGCAGGGTGGTGGATCCTATTCCCCTGGGCTGGGCACCCTGGGGAAACTGCCCACCCGCCGCAGCGAGGCAGCCCTGCCTCAGTTTACCCATCCATGCCACAAAGAGAGAGACGGTACCCGACTTGTAAAAGTGGAATTGGAAGCTGCTGGCATCCACTGCCACGGACACAGGGCCCACAGCTGCCACTGCCTGCTCCAGTGCCGCCTCACTGCCCTGGGCCACCAGCCAGACAGCGGAGCAGTTGGCTGCCCTCTCCCGGGGGGTGTATCGGC
>NW_010554419.1:11923-25134 GCF_000687285.1 Phaethon lepturus | reverse complement strand
GGGTCGTGCACCCACCAGGACAGCCATTGTTGCCCAGCTTTCGGGAGCAGTCGATGAGGTTCTGCTCGCTCAGGACCACCAGCTTCCCTGTCCGGTTGAAGACAAGCCCCTCCAAGGCCCCCGTGGCACTGAACGCCCAGCATGACCCACAGTGCCCCTGGGTGAGATTGGGACAGTGCGGGGTGGTCACAGCATCACCTCAAAACCCACCAGAGATGGATGCTGTGACCCCCCTGGCGCTGCTCTCCAGCTCTTCAGCTGCAAAACTGCAGCAGCCAAAACTACGGGAGCTGCTTCTCAGGGTTGCCCAGAGGTTTTTTGGTGCTTGGGAGGATGCAGCTGCTTGTTTCTGCTGCCCAGACTCCCAGCACCCATCGCACAGCCCTGGCTGGACCCCTGCCCTGTGCCCACCTGGTTCTTCACTGGCGTCACATAGCCCTTTGCCCGCCAGTCCACCGCTGCCGGGGTCTTCCGGGCTGCCGAAGCCTGGAAGAGCAGCGCTGGCTCCTCCTGCCACGCTGGGGTGAAGCCGTTCAGGAGCTGGTTAAACTCCTCGTCCGTCTGCAGGTCGCCAAGGGAAAACTCACGTGATGCCACCAGCACCCAGCCGGCACCACCGCAGCTCCCCACCAGCCAGTTGACCCCCAAGTGGCAACCCAGGGGCACATGCAGCTCCCAGCAGAGCAGGTTAGGGGTCCCCAGCCCCTGGATCAGGTCCTGGGTGCAGGGAGGGGTCCCCGGGAAAGGTGCCAGGCACATCGGCAGGTACCAGGTCCCCGTAGTGGTTCATGGCCAGGCGGACAGCGTGCTGCCCCTGCGACTCCTCCCGGTTGTGCTGCTGGATGCGCTGCAGGTTCTTCTCCCAGACCTCCCTGCGGGCAGCCTCAACCTCCTGCCACGGGGCAGAGCGGCAGCAGGATCAGAAACGTCCCCCGAAAGCATGGGGACGTGGGACGGGGTGGGTGCACACGGGTGGCTCTGGGTGAGACTCCCTGGGGCCAGCGCCGGCACATGCCGGGAGGCCTGGGGAGGGGGGGAGGCAGGACCTACCCCTGGGTACTCCTTGGCATGGAAGCTCTTCCACCCTTCCCAGGCCTCCTCCAGGGCAGGATCCAATGCCACGGTGCAGCCCAGCAGGGCCAGCAGCAGCCCCAGCAGCACAGCCATGGCCCCTAGCTGGGGGCAAAGGCAAGAGTGGGGTCAGGGGGGATCCTCAGGCTGAGCCCTGTGGCTACCAGCTGGGGCCATGAGCTGGGAGAAGGACAAGTCCTTCCAATCCCAGATTAGAGGTGAAGTGGGAGGCAGAGAAATGCAAACAGAGCAGCCAAACCAGAGGGAAGAGAGACCCATCGGTTCCAGGTTTTGCATGGCCATGCTGCTGTTTTGGCAGGAGTTTGAGGAGATCTTAGCTGTCCTTTGGGTGGTATTTAACTGTCCTTTTTAGGAGGGGGATGAGCGGCTTTGTGAGAGAGCAGAGCCTGGATGGCAGGAGGAGGCAAACACAGACAAAAGGGCAGCGAGAGCGGCAGTGACGGTGCTGGCTCTCCCCTCTTCCTGCCCCACTACGCTCCCTCTGGCCTCTCCCCACTCTTTATTTGCAAAATCCCACTGGTTTTCTCTGTCACCCGACTGTCCCTCTCTTCCCTTCCCACAGCAGCATCCCCCGCTGCAGCAGCACTCCCTGCACACCAACAAGGAGCACAGCTAACCGCCCCTGCTTGGGGACCCAGCACCCAGCAGGATCAAGCCCCAAGCAGCAGGATGAGCGGAGAAGGCAGTGTGATATCTGGACCCCTCCAGAGCAAGGTTTGCCTGTTTGCTGGAGACAACTCATCCTCCGAACTCCAACCCAGAGCAGCTTTGGGACTCGAGGCAAAGCAGGAGAGCCCAGCGGAGCAAGAGCTGTGGCCGCTGGGCCAGGACGAAGCCGTTTTCACTTGAAAGCCAGTGGAAATCTGCACCAGCAGAAAACTGTGCCAGCCTCTGAGCAAAGGGCTCGAGCTGGAACCAGAGATAAAAGGTTTTTATACAGAGGTGGGGAGGCGAAGGAGCTGCCACTCCACGCCGATGACTGAAGCCTCGCATCTGTCCCAGCATGAAGGCAGGATGCCCGTGCGTACGTGCTTCACCAAAATCCGTCCGTGAGGATTTTCCAATATCAATTTACACCCTTTCTCTTTGCCAGCATTCACACACAGCCCTCGCCCAGCCCCAGCCCGGCCCCCCTCCACTGCAGCCATTTGTCTTCCTCACATCGCCGCCGCACGCCCCACGCCTCCTTTGATGGACCCTGGTATTTCTGAGTAACTTCAGTTATTCTGGGGGTGCTGCTCTCCAAAGCCACGGAGCACACGGCAGTGCCTGGGCAGAGGACAGAGATCAAATGCCCAAGACACCCCTAATCACCAAACACAGAGTTTCCACTGACGTGGCTTTCCAGGAGCGAGAGCCATTGTCGCACCTTTATTCCACATGCTTTGGGAACAGAGATGCCTGAAAGTTTTCCATTCAAGCATCTTTCAGGGCAACCAGTGGCTTTTCTGAGATAATTTGTAGCTTGAGCACTGTTTTTGTTTTAAAAACAAGTCATCAAGAACATCTGTTCTCCCTCCACATCCTCCTCCTAAAAACAAAGCCCCACGTTGAGTTTTTGTGGGAGAAATGCCTCCCAAGCCCCTCTCATGCTTAGTCTCAAGCCTTGAAGAAGACTCATTTGTGCCCAGTTTCCCCAGCACCCCTCACAGCACCCGCCGCTTCCTCCGGCCGTTACTGCTCGCTCAGGAAATTAACTCAACTTCATGCTACAGCTGCAACTCCTCTATCCGAGAGAGATCTCATGAACCCAGCGGCATCGTGCTTCATATTCCCACTACCTTTCCCGCAGGACAGCTGGGTGGGGGCCTCCCACATCATCTGTATTTCAATCCCTGGCAGAGCCTGTTACATATTGAAAAGCTCAGGACTGCAGGAGGTGATTTCCCAGTTAATGCCTCTCAGGATTCTCAAGGCTCAAAAGAAGAAAACTGACTCCTTTTTATGGTGTCAAATAATCCTACAGCTTCAGAAGGAAGCTTGGAGGATCAAAGGAGCTGACAAATTCGTAAACTCTTTTAGACAAGAGCATTTTAAGAGTGTATTGCAGACATTTTAAGAAACACTTGCTCTTTCGGGACAGGAAAAAGCAGTTAAAATTAAGACTGAGAAGAAACAAACCCTGCAAAATAAAGCTTCTTACCATCCACTGGCACCCACCCGGCTCTAAAGAAGGCAGGGAGAAAGGGGAGCAACTTCTCTGTCTGCAGGTTTCTCTCAAGGAAACTTGAGAGATGCGCAACTTCCTCCACTACGTCCCCTTCCGCCCCTCCGACCTCAAAAGCTGCACCAGAAGTTACTCAACGGGGTGCGTGGTAGAAGATAAAATACAACTGCAATAGTCCGGACAATTATTCGGGCACAGGGACAAGTAGGAGGCAACAACTATGCTCACAGCCATCTTCAGAAAACAAAATGCCCCAGCTGTAAGATGCTTTGCATTTAAAACAGAAGCCTCCAGCTTGCGCCCTCAAGGCATCTAATAGTAGTTTAATTAATGCCTGACTCCCATATAGAAAAGAAAACAGCAAGGCCAGGTTTCGTAAGCTTTAAGCTCCGGAGAGGGCGAGCATGGGCAGGCTCTGCACCTGCAAAAAGCAGCTCCCTGTGTTCTCATGTGGGATCAGAGCTGCGAGCGCTTGCAAGCGCTTGGATCAGAGCAGCTGCATCCCCCTAGGAAGTCGGAGCGAGTCGGGGCACCGGGCGAGGTACCGACCGCCAGCACCGTGGCTGGTATCTGCAAGGACGAGATGTCTGACTCGCTCAAGGTCATGCAGCGCCTTAATGGCAGAGCCAAGAACACGGTCCAGGATTCCCAACTCTCCACCCTGTACCTTCAGCTGCTTGGATCATGCTTCCCCCGAGGAACATCAGGGATTTAATATTCTCTCCACTGCTCGGCACAGAAACCAAACAGAGCACTTTGCTTTTACCACAGACACAGCTTTGGCTATCGTGAGCCAGCTGCCATTTCCTCCCCAGCCCTCTCCTGCACTCCAAAGCCAGGCACAAATGCCAGCCAGCGTGTCTCTGTCCAATATTTTAATGAGTCGCTACATCTTACACTCATAATTATAAAAGAATAAGAATCCATAAAAATATTTTCTTTTCATAATACGCACTTAAAATACTCCAGGGCAAGTCAACGTGGTTCATTTGGGTGGGGTTTTACGTTTTTTTTTTTGGGTTTGGTTGTTTTTTGTTTTTTGTTTTTTTTTTTTTTTTAAATCTTGTTTATATAAGTCATTCACATGAACTTTGAGGCCCCTGGCAGAACCCTTGGCTTGAGGGGGGGTATGTGCTCCCCTGAGGTGCGATTGCTCAATCCCCCCTCCCCAGAACTGCAGTTCCTGTTGACCAGGTAAATAAAAACAAGAAGAGAGCATTTGCTGAGTAGACGGGCAAGGGGAACAGTCACTGACCCGCAGAGAACTGAAGCACAGCCAATTTCAGTGCACATCTGAAAGCTCGGGGTGTCAGGGAAGGAGAAGGTGGGATCAGGAGGCAGCACAGAGAACGGAGGGAGGGAGGATTTGCATAAATATCATCCATCTTGCGTTGCAAAAACCCAAATGCTGCTGTGATCTCTGGAGAGATGATCTCTGGTTGTAGCCAGCTGCTTCAGCTGCCATGCTACCTGTTGGCACAACTCTGCTTGTGAGCGGCCATTAGAGAAAGGTATCAGAGGACGCTGTTACGGACCCCAGCCACTTCCTCCATCTGCTCGGCAAAATTAAATTGAAAAATAGAAAAGACTAGTGTTGCACGCTTCTGTAGAGCTCTCGTCGCATCCCAGGGCTCCACGTTGTCGCAGCAGCGCCAGGACACAGCAGCAGCAGCAGCAGCAATCAGCTCCCCCGGGGCTTAACAACAGGTAAGTTCTCTCTCCCCTCCTACTCCTGGCTTAAGGCAGCTTGCTGATTCGGCTCTTCGATTTCCAACACAGGCACTGAGTTCTTGCAGGTAAGAGTATGGGAACTGCAGAGGTGCAGTGGAAGGGGAAAAGGAAGGGGGAGAGAGAGATGGACACAAACCTCAGCCTCGGGAGACAGACCACTGTCCATTGATCCCCAGGAGAGAGGGAGTAGCAGCAAAAAAAGCATTAACAGCCAGGCCAGAGAAGAGGGACAGGACGAGCAGCTGAGCAGGGGCAGACCTCCAGCGTGGATAATGAAAGAAGGTGGCACTGTCCAAAGGGAAGGTGCCCTCCACCCTCCCCCCCTCGCTCGGGGGGGACACCCGGCCCAGATGGGGGCACTCGGCCGTTTGTGCTCTGGGCGAGATGGCTGTCGAAGGAGGCAGTAGTGGCAGGGCACAGGAGGGGGAAGGTGAGCTGTCAGTGTCCAGTTTGCAGAGGCTTGTGCTCTCAGAGGTATTCTTGTAGAAAGTGCAGCAGCGTGATTTCATAGTGCTCTCCTGACTCAGGGCACCGAATACTGTGTCTCTCGTTGGGGTAGATCTGTGCAGAAGCAGAGAGACAGGGCAGTTAGCTGGGAGCAGCTCATTCAGCACGGACAAGCCTCCCTCACGTCCGCCCTCTTCCCTCAACCCAGTCACCATCGGGACAAAGAGGTGCCAGGGAAGGTCTAGAACACCAGCCCCCCTCCCGCGCTGCGCTGGCGTGTGCTGCTAGTCCGCTCCAAAGTCAGCCACCTCTGCTGCCACCAGCCAAGTGAGACAGCAACAGTTCAGTGGAGAAGGAAAGTTCCAGGCCTGAGGACAGGAGCCCCGTTTGCAAATGCTTTGAGAGACAGGCCACATCTGCCAGCAATGAAACAGCCACAGTGCCACCTCCCGGCCACTTCTTGGAGTCAAACTAGGCATTTACTGGTCATCCACATGGCAACGAGATGTGGGAGCATCTGCCTCCACCTTCTCCCACCCCCTGAACACACAGCAGAAAACTTCTTCCAGATTTAAGGGACCTTCCCACTTCACTCTTGTTCCTCCTACCTGCAGCTGGTAAGGTTTTCCAGCCCGGATTAGCTGTGATACCAGGAAGTTGGTGTGAAAAAAGTGCACATTTTCATCCAAAAAGCCATGGAGGATCAGCAAACGATTTGGCCTGGGGGTGGGATGAGAGACAGGATGAGAAACCACACAAACAGCCCTGCAGTGGGTCTGAGCAAAGAGCTGCCGGTCAGCAAGCCAAAACTGCGCAATGGACAGGCAGTCAGAACAGCATAAGGCCGTGGATGTGGTCCTCAACCCTTCCCCGGCAAAGGGGGCTGGGTACAGTGCCCCAGCTTGCTGCAGAAGGCAGCAACCAGCCAGGTAAGGTAAAATTAAATGGGGTCAGAATCCAGCTGTTTTTCTAGGATTCAGCAGAGGTGCAACTGGTGGCACCAAGCAGGACCCGGGAGCAGGTTTTTAGCGGATCACTCAACCACGCGGTACTCACTCATTGGGAAGCTTTTCTACGTGTAATGCCACAGAGCCAGCCTCATAACCTTGCTGGTTGTTTTCTGGGATATCCATGTACCGCTCAGTATACCCGGTATCATATGCCATCCACACTGTGACAGGAGCACCTGCTATAGCAATCTGTCAAACAAATAGGTGGCAGGAGACAGCCTCAATTATCACGTGCTAAAGAGTTCAAGTGCTCCCCTTCTTCCTGAAGAGGCAGGAAAAAACAGGCTCTGGACTGGTCTGTCACTCAAGACCAGAATTCTTCTACAGCAAACCCACATAAACCCCAGATTTTTTCTTGTAAAACCCAGTTTCTTCCTCGTGCTATTCCTTTTATAGTCACAACGAGGCAAATCCCTGCCTAAGAGCACTAAAGTCTTTCCCTTTTCAAGGAGGACTCGGGAAGGGGATTAGGAATAGTGCATAAATTATCTCATTGGATGCTAGGCTAAGTCCTCCACTAGCAGTCACTGGGGAACGACCCCATCAAGCCTCAGACAAGTGTGAACTGTAAGCAGAATGCAGGACTGTAGCCAGGAGCTACAGGCAGGCAGGACTGAGGGACATTTTCACCTGTCCATCAGAAACATCAAGCAAAAAAGCCAACTCCAGATGCCAAGAGTTCCAGAAGCTGAGAGAGATAAGAGTCCCAGGATGACAGCCCCATGTAGAGACTTACCTTGAAGACATTGGGTTTGCAGATAAGGCCCATGAGGGAAAGAAAACCCCCATATGACCAGCCATGTATGGCTACCCGACTCAAGTCGATGAACCCGTATTTTTCTGCTACATAATGTAAACCTTCCACCTGGTCCTCTATCTCCACTTGACCCTAAAAGGCAACATGGAAGCTCAGGTTAGTGGCTTTCTAAATCTGGAAACTTGAGACAGAAGAGACAAGAGCAACACTCACACAGGAAACATGCAGCCAGGCAGTCTTAGAAAGAGCAAATGAACAGATTCATCAACGAAAGTAGTACATTACCATTTGGTTTTTCAGGGCCCCTTCAAATTTGAGTCCTCGCTGGCATGAACCCCTTCCATCAATTACTACCACAGCATAGCCTAGGGACGCTAGTGTGTTTAGTCGTAAGTACTTGATTCCTTTGAAGGAGTTATTCACCAGCTGCACCTGCAGGAGGAGGGAAGAAAAGTTGCAGAGCCAAGCAGCTGCCTTCCGGTACCTTCCTCCGTCTGTCCCACTGTGTGGGATCCCGAGCTGGACAGCAGCAACTAACTGAGCTATCAGAGCCACGCAAATCAGACCAAATGCTGGAAAAATTATCTGAGGTTTGAAGCAGAGGTCAGAACAGAGATCCAGTGCTCAGTGCTAACCAAAGCGTAAGTCTTGAATGCATGACTGAGCTACAGCAGAGCTCTGCCCTGGACAGCAATCCCATGGCCAACACTAGCAGTCAACAATCTGGATTATTACCTGAGGGCCTCCATACACAAAGAGCACCGTGGGATGTTTCTTCCCAGGCTGGACATCATGAGGTTTGTAGACCATTCCATAGAGCTCAACATCTGACTGTGTACGGAAGTGAAAGATCTCAGGTGGGATATAATCTGGGGGACAGCCTGCAGAAAGAAGTTCAGACACTAGCAATGTAGTAGCTGTCAGCAAGCACCGCCTCCTGCCCTGCCTGAACAAGCTCATTCTGTTCAAACTTGACCCTAGTCAAGGCTCTTTCAATACCAAACCATACCAAGCCTTAGCAATGCCTCCCAGAAGCCTCTCACTGGGAAACATAGAGCTTCTATCTGCCTGCGTAGGGCAACAGGCCGTATAAAGAGTGAAGGGACCACACAAGAAAACATCATCAGCTGAGTATTCTCAGATAAGGCACTCTATGCCACAAACAGCAAAATGTGGAAGGTTAAGAACGGGGATGGGTCAAATGGAGAAAACATTTGCAGGAGGGGTTCAGGTGCTGCTGTGAGCTGTATCTAAAACTTTAAAGCCTGCAGCCTTAAAGTACAGAACAGTAACATCTTAAAAGCCTATACACCATTTCCTGGATGAGCTACCCACTAGAGATACCTGCCCTGCAAGATAACATAATTCATTTTGCCTTAGAGTGGTTACTTGGGCCACTTGCCTCTCCATCACTTCTGGCTACCGCTAGTAGGAAGAGTATCACAGACATAGTATTGCATTGACACGTTCTACAGGACTTACTGGCTGCCTCCATCATGCTAGCCCAAAACTTGGGCTGCTTGTGGAGCGGGTCATCATCGGAGCCACTGAGCTTGTAGACGTGCACACAAGGAGGAGTGCTCACGCTGCTGTAGTGGCTGATGAACATGTCAAAGTTCTACAGATGGGAGAAAGGAGAGTTAGGGGAACAAGGTCTTTCATTTCCCACATCTAATCTCGTCCATGCAGGTCTCAGACAAGAGCTTCCACATGTCAGGCAACCAAGACAAAGAAGCCCTAGGACTCATTACTGGTCATGATTCATTACCATTCTTAGTCTGGATCTCTGTCAGCCAGGGGATGAGGGCATCTTGTATCTAAGAAACAACAAACCTGGCTCATTGAACAGCTGTGGGAGAAGCCCGGAGTGGTGAGTCGCACAATTTCTCCAGGAGACTCATAGCTGACTACGTAGAGGTGGTGCTCCAGCGGGGTGTCCTTTGTGCCTTGGAAATACACCAGCTTTGTAGCCTCATTGACCCAGATCTACGTGGGGAAGAGAGGGCTCAGTGACAGAAGGATGACAACTACTGCTCCTCTGCCAGTTCAAACTGGCCCCAGGCAGAGTCAGCTTAAAACACAAATAGACCATGACAGACTGCTCACGGCATTAGGGACTGTACACAAGGCCTCTTGATATGAAAGGCTAGAGAACACATACGCAGCACTTATGGAGAACTGCATATAGTCCAATGAAGTAACGAAAAGTGGTCACTCCGCTTTTTTAAGAGACTCAAAGCATTTGCTTACCAATGAGCATAAAAAGTTGGGCTCTATTCCCCACAGGTGAAACTAGGAAGATTCCGTGGTTAAATATGGTGTCTTCCCATAGTATGTCTGGATTATAAGGGTACTTGTGTATTTTTTCCAGCAATTGTGATGACGAATTCCCATCTGCGGAAGGATCAGTCTAATAGCTCTAACAGTACCAAACTTTAAATATGTTTTTAATGTCCAGATAAAGCTGTTTCTAAAAGCCACCTGGCTAGCCAGGAATAGAGATGACAGCTTTTAAATACTGCATTGATCCGGCAACAGTAACTGAACTGTTTTCCACCTTACAGTTTCCAAATGCTGAAGCTCAAATGCTATTTCTGGCTAACCCACAGTGTTTGGACCACTGTGGACAGCAAAGGGAAAAAAAATATCCAATTTAATTGGCCAGGAAAACTGGGCAGAGCCCTGTGGAGCAACAAATGCATCAAAATAATTGCTGCTAACACAATTTTAGCCATAACACATGCAGGGAAGAGCTGTGGCCAAAATCAACAGCATGTACAGAGAGAATTCACATGGGGAGGGACAGCAGGTTAATTGCAGATTGAGGAAAAGCGGCAGAAACCAAACACATGGAGCTGTAGGCCTTTTAAAAAGCGAGAAGTGAAAATCCAGATTAATTGGAAATGAACAGACAAGGTCTTTATTTTGACAGAAATCACCTGGGAGCATTAAAGATCAGACTCAGAGTTAATTCCGGCAGCAAAAATGGAACTAGGTTTCCACAAGATTAATAAAAATTCATTTCTGGCTATTCTGCAACCAATAACAGATACAGTTTCTCCATATTCTAAATTGCTTTATACTCCCTAGCTGCCTTCTTCCTAAAGGCTCTACTGAGGGATCAGCTGGAGACCAAGAGTTTCACTCTAAGCACTAGGACGTATTTCCAATTCACCAGTACTCATTGGGGTTAAAATGCTTTGGCAAAGGCAGCAATCCCAAGCTTCTCCACAAAATAGTTCTTTGTTGCTCTTGAACCTCAGACTTGTGTCCTTTTTTATGGCCTGACTTACTCACGGGATTTACCTAAGGAGCAATCTGAAGTCTGATTAAAAAGGCAATCAGTTCAGTGTGCACTGGACTACAGCACTTCTGGGGGAAGCAGAGGCAGCAATAAAAAGAGAAACAAAATGAAGCTTAAGTAGTTCTAGCTGGTCCCGGGTGTAACAGAGGGCATAGGCCAGGACTGTGGGCAGACAATGCAGAGCTGTAACACTGCAAGAGAAAATAAAAATAACCACTACCTTCGATCCATGCCTCGCCAACACCTCCCATTCCCCACCAGTCAGGGCAATCTCCTCTTTGATAGGACATTTGAAATCATCTAGAAGAAAGAACATGAGAATAAATCACTGTCTTCCCCAAAAGACAAACACAAGCAAATCAGAGCGGGAGCTCCCAAAGCTGAAACGCCGACAAAGTGCAGCTCTTACCCTCACTATGGACATACGGCTGCACCCAGTCATAGCTGCCTTGCTTTAGGACTGCTGTGACTCTGTAGAGGTGACAGAAACCTGTTTTGCATTCATTGGCTCGGATAAAGCAGAGTTCTTCCTCCTCTCCCTCCGGTTGGATGAAAGGATAGAAGATATCATGAACCTGTCACACAAGGCAAAAGACACGTGAGTGATTTGTATTGAGACAGCAAAGGCATAGCCAAGGGAGTCACTGCTAAACCACTGGGCCTTCAAAGGAAAGGAGCGGGGAGAAATAACTCAGATGAGCAGCTAGTGGGAAAAAGCCATTCCATACTTTCCTTTTACCACAAAGAAACTCTGGGCCCACATAGAAGACCATGTGCTCTGGGCTTTCCATGGCTACCACCAAAACCAGCACCAGTCCTGCCTCTGAGCTAGATATTTCAGCTATGAGTCCCACAAGGTGGTTGCTATTCCAACACCTTAGGAATGCCACGGTGTGAACTCCAGGCCCCTTTGTCACTTCAATACTAAGATGTTTAATCTTAGAGGCTGAAGTTTATTCCCTGTCCCCTATGTCCATTACCTACCTAAACAAGCGCAACAAATTCCAGGGATTAGGGTTGCTCTTCCCTCAAGAGGCTATTTAATCTTGTACTAAAATACCCCAAAAAGAATAGCAGTGTTACATCCAAGAGCGTCAGTGTCCAAAATGCCTGTGTTCACCACGAACGTTAGCAAGAATTAAATGAACAGCTGCAACTGCAAGGAGATGGCAGAATCCTCATCTCTTCCAGTCTTTCTGACTGCATGAAAGTCCTTCTCATGGCTTTATCAAACCTCCTGAATTAACACCAAATCTGGAATTACTGATTAGCAAAGCAGTCTGCCGGATCATGGACTAAACTGGACACACAGCCAACACAAAAATGGTTAACTGTGGGGGAGGAAGGGGCAGCCTGTGTTCTCCTCGCAGCCCCGAGCCTCTTACATTTATCCACACATCAGTGGTTTCTTCATAGATCACAAATGGCTGGACATTTTCTGGCACAGTTTTGGCAAATTCAGCACGCTGCTCCTCGTTTTCTGGGACTGGAATAAAGAGTGCTGGAGGCAAAAGGATTAGCTGCAGCCGCTGCTGAGGTCTGTCTAGGAACATAGCCCAGGCACTGGGAAAAGAAGTTGGAGGTGAATGTCAGTACCACAAAATAGATGTCCCTTTCTAACACTCAGAACATGCAGCCCTTTCCCCTCCCCACTGGCAGAAAGGATTTCGGCATCTGAATGCAAAGCTTTTCTCATCATCGCTGCTTTCTAATCTCCTGGAAGCTTTGCCAACAAACATGTATTGCCAGACATCTCTGGTATTTCACAGGGGTATCGTTCAGGCAAGATGCCTGACAGATTTGCCAGAGTGTCTATTCCAAGGGAGCACTGTTAACAGAACCCTGTCTCCAGAATGTAACTCTTCCTTGGACAGCCCCTCCATCAGGAAGCACGATTTGTTTTCTAGCAAGCTCCTAACGAGCTGAAGTGATCACTCTTAAAGCGATTTATCTGTAGCTTCCTCATCGCACGCTGCACTAGCAGGGAAAGGCACAGACCTAAGACAACTGCCAAGTGAAGGAGTCGCTTCAGTCTCAGCCTTGTTCCTCTCCAAGGAGAGTCATTTGAAGTGGTGCTGCACTGCAGGCCTCTCAACATGACAGATGGCAAGCCACCGCTGCATAGTGCGGCTACCCCAAGGCCTGGAAGTGCATCAAGGGAAGTTTCATCATTAAGACAGACTTTCAAAAGAGCCAGTTCTCCCTAGCATCTCAGTGACTGTGGATTTCATGAACTGATATATTCAGCACATTTAGATAAGCTCTGGTGCAGAACATAAGAATCACCTATGGGATTACCTTCTGTAAAGCTGTCTGAATTTAGTTTCCAGAGTAAAAAATTAATGATGAGTTACAGAATGCAGTCTTCAAAGACAGCTAAGTCACCTTAACTTGATCTGGACAGAAACTAGTTAACAGTCAAGCAAGCTTTTGAGAGGAAAAAATTAAGAGCTTTAAAATTTCAAACCAGTCAGGTCAGTGTGAATTCTGTAACTCTTCAGGCAAGGCTGGCCAGCACAAGACTGTGTATCACGTTTGGAGCAATAGCGACCTACAGGAGCACACTGGTCACAGAGCAATATTTCCCCTTGTACACACTACACGAAGGACTCGGCACCACGCAAAATGCCCGCTTTCCCATGATACGTTTGGCACTGATCACAAACTGGACCAATGAACAATGATAAAACTGCTGTCAGTACA
>NW_010554419.1:6813-11892 GCF_000687285.1 Phaethon lepturus | reverse complement strand
AGCAGGAAGCATATTGTACTTGCGTTAAACATCTTCAAGTCGAAAGAATTCCCTAGGATTGCCCACTTAACATATCAATGTCATTTAACTTTGTGATTGTGACTTAAACCCCACAGCTTGTCACTCTGGTCTACATTTGATTAATTCCATCCTTTTAGGATGTCATAACGCTGAAGAAGCCAAATACTCATGTGCCATTTCTGGCACTCGTGGCTTTAAAACCAGGTCATGACTACTACACGAAGCATGTCGAGGGCCTGAAGTAGTTCAGCCAGGGAAGCCCTTGGGAGCGTTAGTTTGGAAGAAAAACTTATGTACTATTTGCCATCTCGGGTCCATCCAGCACGGGCAATGTACTCCACAGTCGGAAACAATGCAGAAAACGGTTGCACCAGCTCCTTGTCCTGAGCACACACGATCTGCAGCAAAAGGAAGGTCCAATATCAAATCAGACTGCTACCAGACCTCCCCACCTCCTCCTATGGAGGGTCAGGCCAGGAGAAGCAAGCCCTTCTACAAATGGCAGGAAGAGAAGGGAAAAAACAAGCTTCAAAGCAAAATGATTTTGGCATTCAGCCACAGAAGAGGTACAGCCAGGGACTGAAGCCTAGGATTAAATCAGGCTTCAACCCTCCTGCTCTACTATTGACAATGTGGTATCCCAGGCTAACCCTACTTCTCGATTCCCTCCCCTCTCCCAGCTCCCTCTCCACCAGAACAATATTTTTGAGTATTTTCAAGCTCTTTGTTTCTTGGATAAACACATTACAGAACCAGGTGTTACAAGAGGATGAAAACAAAGGCTAACAATGTCTACAATTTCTTAGTGACCTTGTCTTAATTCTAGGGAGCATCAGAAGCAGTCAACCCTCCTGTGAAATATCCCATTCTGAGTTGTTATCACTTACCTTACCCTTGCTGTCTGTTTTAAATTCTGCCAGTTTTAATGTAATCTTGGGGTTTTTGCTGCCTGTGGAGAAGGATTGAAAGAATACCAATATGACAGACTTGAACACTCCATGGTTATACACAATACAGCTTTCCCAGAAAACAACTGACCCTGGTCCTACAGAAATGGCTGTGTGTGAATGTTCAAATAGCAAATTATGTATGTGAGCAAACACCACTGTAATCACAAGAGTCATTCTGGGTATGGGAAAAGTTTGCTTTTGCCTTGCCTAGTTGGCTGTGCATGTTCTCAGGAGGGAGAGGAAAGACGTGATTCAAAATGTATTCCATGATACACCACCAGATACATTCAATTTTCTCAGCAATCCTTTCATTGAAGCTGAACTTTAAATCCCATTCCTTTCTTGCAGTCGATTTTGGGCTCGGAGACTCAATTAGGCCTCAACATTTACAACCAGCTTCTACACCCTAGTAAGTACCCCGATTAATCATGCAAAGTTTATAGCACAAATTCCACTGCTGCTGCCAGCAGGAGTCAAGAGTTGCATTAGCAGCCCCACGGTATTTCATTTACCTGTCCTGGGGTACCGATAGGAGTCTGTTTTTCTCTCCTCCAAGGCAGGTGAAGGAACATGAATTATCTCCACCTCTGACTCATCCACTTCCTCATACAAGATCCGCAGTGTTTTTAAATCCTCTGAACCTAGGACAAAGAGTAAGCATGTTTGCTACAGGGTTTTTCAGCTGTTTCTAACTTGCCTGGAGCACCGTGGCAGTACACTCTGGTCCAGAGCGCACACCTCCTGTACAGCCACAGCTCCCAGCGACCACCTGCAAATACTGCGCCGAGCACAATTATAATTCCTCAGTGTTTTGCTCCTTCAGGTGGCCTCCCCAGAAACAGACCAAACCCAGGCCCAACAGAAAACCTTGCTCAAAACATTATTGATAGCAGGGGCCAGCAGCAGTTACAGCATCAGAATTTGATAAGCAGAACACTGACTGACCTTCTGCGGAAGCTGTGGGACACCACCAATAGCCTGTGAACCGATCAAACTCCTCCTGAATGACAAAAGTGGCTACACCAGCAGACTTGGGGTCATCGAGAACATTGGATAAGCCTGGAGAGGAACAAAGAGGAAACTGCGTTTACACCTCCCTGGAAAAAGCTGATCCAAAGGAAGAACGTACTTGTAAGAAATAAGCCATGAAGATATGAGCCCTTCCAGCCCAAATCCATCAGAAGGAACTTCCACTTGAATCTGGCAAGAAGCACCAGTTACCTTTATGGCAGTATGTCATCCGCTTCTCCTCTCCCGTCTCAATATTTGCTACCCACAGATCATTGTTATTAATGAATGAAAAGAAGGCAGGGTCAGCAGGGCAGATCTTGGGATCCATTCGTGGCCCTGTGCACTGAGTCTTGATCTCCAGAGGCTTCATTGGAGACACCTACAGCAACAGACACACAAACAGTTCTGTACCAAATCAGCTTCCAGCTTCATATTTAAAGGCTGAAACCACAGATACAGTACAGCCCATGAAATGAGGGCACACATAGCCTTAACAGGACACAAGAGAAATGACCACAACCAAACAGCTGCAGATGTGCAGTCATCTCCAACCAAAACCATTAAGTCCGTTTCAGGTGATATTCATAAAATCACTAGCAGACTCACCATGAAGCCATTCTTGCCCCCATCTCGACAATGAAAGAGGCTGTTGCTGGCCTGGAACAGGAATAAGCCACTCTCACTGTGGAAATCATAAGATGTTATACCAAAGACACCAAGTCGCTTGCGTTCCCTCAAGAGTTCCTCTTCTCTAGAATACATCCCATGATGAGGGGTTGCCTAGTATTGAAGGAAAGGAAAATCTGAAAGAATCTGCAAAGAGAGGAACTTCCACAGAACGGGAACGCTGCACGACTGGCACCAGTTAGTCTGTGAATGCCCAAAATACAACATACCAGCCAAAACCAGTTTCCAGTCTTACCATACTATAACTACTGTACTCTAGCCTACAGGTGTGATCCAGGAGAACTAAACCAACTGCATGCCCCAGAGTTCCCTCTACATGAGAGATGAATTGCAAATCTGTAATTTCTGCAGTTGTCACTTCAGCATGAACTGAGGACAGCTGCACTTGCTCTGCTTATGCAAATCAGATGTAACCAATTAACTTAATGACGTTATCTACAGCCTTCACAAACAGTTTCCATGTCAGACTCTGCAAACAAAAGCTCTTCTGGGGATCTTGAATTACCCTGAAGAGGACTAGCAATCCAAATGGGGTCAAGGCAGCTAAATTCTTTTCAACCAGGAACCTTTTTAGTAAGGAAGAAAGACAAACACTGTCCACTCTCTTCTTCATCAATGCTGTTCACGACAAAGGACATTAAGATACTGAAATCAGGGAGGGGAAAATTCACCCCCTTTACTGTTCATTTGGTGTAGGGCGGAAGCAGCTGTTTAAATTCAACTTTTCTGACTTTCTTAAATGCAGGAAAGATGACAGACAGGCATTCCACCAAGCTCATCAATGAGCATCGCAAAAGCCCAGACAAGATACCCAGAAGGAAGGTGCACTGTCCTGATAGTTTATAATCTGAGGTAGACTACGTGCTAGTTGAGAGTTCTCTTTGCTTGCCACATCAACTGCTGCTTCACGCTCACTGCCAGCTTCACTGCACTCACAAGTGACTGTCTTGCATTATGAAGCAAAGCAGTTCTCGATACAACATACCTACCAATACCATTCTTCATGTCTTATACGCTGGCACACTATTATCTCAGAGTAGTACCCATCACACCAGCCCCACAACATCAGCCAGATTTCCCAAGCACTGTCAACCCAGGTTCTTCACACTTTGGCTTACCTGAAAGTGATCCAGCATCTGTTTCCATGACAAGAGTAGCAAGGCCTCCTTCCGTACCTTTTTGGGGATCTCTGAGTAAAGAAGGGAATTCTCTCGGCTACCATATGGCATTCCTAGTAGGAGGACAAAAGCATCATCGTACTTAAGATTAGTTAGCCAGGACAAAGACGACCAAGAGCAAATTAAAAAAAAAAAAAAGTCTGATAACAGAGGGGTTAGGGCTCTCCAGAGGCTTTTACCAGCTGTCATTCCCAAGCAGCTCTCAGTTCAATCACAGAATAATATCCAAATTATTTAAATTTAGATATTCACTTATTTAGAAATTTCCCTAAGCAAGATTTAACACTAACCAACCCCTTCAGAATTGGTTATGTCCAACTTTCCTCTCTGTGGACTGTTCAACCCACGCTCTAGATCCACTCTAAAAAAGCCACTCCCTGAATGGGTGATTCAACATTACTCTCCACATTTCTCAGCCAGAAGTTTCCTACAGGGACCTCATTCAGACCAACGCACCAGCCTGCAAGAAGGGAAGAAAAACCTTGGAAGCTCTAGAGAGCCCATTCAAATATGAAACAGTATACTACATAGTCAAAAGACCTCGTCATTCTACATAAGCCTTTGACTGTGGTTATCAAATAAGATGTTGGCCATCCAATTTCCAAAACAACCATGAAAAATAAAATATCCTGACACACGATTTTGGCAGTTTCAACAAAATCAAAGACCATGAACTTGCCCTCTACATATGCTGTAGCGACTCCCTAGATCAGAATTTCGCACAGGGAAATGTGTCCTCATATTGTCTACTCTGCACATGTTCTGGGCAGAACAGAAAGATTTCTGAGCTGGCTAACCCAGCAGTACAGTTACTTAAAATTAAAACTGAAATATTAATAAGTGCTCAGGAAGCAAAGCAATATGTGAGCTTAATAATCCTCAGAGATACAGAAACACCAAAGTGCTGAGCATGTGGTGTTTAATATAAGCAGCATCTGCCATGATACAACATAAAATTCTACAGGGACAACCCAGGGATGATTTAAGATGTCCAAACAGAAAAAACTGCAGATAGGAACAAATTACTATATATACACACATTTGATACTCATGTGACTGTGACCTGGACTTCATTTCTCCTTATTATATCAGTACTTTCTACAATGACCTCAGCTGACTACAATCAATCAGCATTTACAAGAAAAATATCGCCTTCCTCCCCAAAAGACATTATACTTTGCTCCCAAGTAAAGAAAACTATTCAGCCTCTACAGCAAAGTTCTTCAGCAGTC
>NW_010554419.1:489-6782 GCF_000687285.1 Phaethon lepturus | reverse complement strand
TCGGCATTCAGTATTCACAGAAAAACTTAAAAAAATGTGATTTACCATTGGGACAGTAATAGCACGCTGATGTTAAACACTTATGAACTGCTGAAATGGGTTCTGAGTATTTAACAGCACACAGTATGCAACTCAAAAGATGCTTGTTATGGCAATAGAAAGAATTAGTGTTTACCCTTTATTAGAAATGCCTGAGAAGAGGTAGCTCAGTATTACCGGGCAGATACTGATCTTAAAGGATGGCTCAATCTGCTCTACACCCTTACGTTTCCTTAAGGAAGAGAACACTAAAAAGACACTCGTGTATCTTCATTGCTGGTTCTGGCTCCTACAACAGTCACACCCATGCAGAACACCAACCAGCCGGTAGCTGGTCTGGTTGCCATTTCATACAACAGAAGAACATTAAAAAAATTTGTAATTAGCCACTTAGATCTTTAGTTCTTTAGTTATCTAGATCAAAAACTGTATCAAAGTCAACTTGGCCTTGAAATACATTCAGCTTTAAAACAAGTCTCACTGTTCAGACTCAACAAGAAAAATATGCTAACTCTGGATACTGCCTTTTATAGTCGCACTTCGTCAGAAGAACGTATGAAGAGCTGTAACAAATCAAGCCACTGACACACAGGAGCTGCTTAATGACAAAACAAATCAGTCCCTCAAATCCAGCATCCTTTGTCCTACAGTGACCTACACACAACAACTCAAAAAAGAAGGAAAAAAAAAAGCGCAGGGTCACTTCAGGGAAGCAGTCAGCTGTATGGAGTTGCACATCAGGCAATTTCTTTACTGGCCCAGTAACGATCAGCTCATGCCCCAAAGCACAACAAACTCTTTATAGTCTATAAAGCTTCCCATGTTACCAACCACAAAATTATCCAGTTACTAAAATCCAACCACTCTGTCACTAATTACATTGTGGTTGCAACTATAATGAGGGACCTGTACAACACAGCATTCTGCTGTCTCTCAATCCTACTGTAAGGAACAGGATATTTCCCTGTGAATACCATTAATAGTTCATCCCCATCAAATCTTCCCTGCCCCGCCCCCCGGCCCTTGAAAGCATTCTACCTACATGGTACTTAATAAAACGGGGAGACACCACCACCCAGCCATTAATACCTAGAACTTGCACCATACAGTTAGTAATTACTGACAGCGAACTCCTTGGAAAGTCAGTCTGATTGATCAATCAATTAAACCCCATTTCTCCTAAGCTACAGAGGCACAAGATAGTCCTGAGTTTGAGGAACATCTCTTGCCCCATCACCTGGCCTGACCTGGGTTGCCAAAGGACACTGCAATCACACCTCCGTCACAAGGCAGGTCTGGCCAGCCAACACTTCCCCTTGTTGCTAAGCAGAAAGGCTGTGGTTAAAGCGCTTGTCTGGGATTGGTGAGGTCTCTGCTCAGTTCCAGGCTGTGCTATAGATCAAGTGTGCAAACCTTGAGCAGCGTTACTTAGTCTCAGTTCCCTCATCTCATAAATGGAGATGCCTCTCATCCTTTTCCTCGCCTGTTTAGACTGGAAGTTCTCCCGTAACATATTCACACCCGGCGTCTGGCATGCTGGCTTACCCAGGTAATAAAGACGATGAGAGTGCGGGCTGGACTCTTCTGTTTTCCGGACAAACTGGAAATCATGGGGAGCTTTGTTCACTATCATGCCCGAATACTTCCTGCTGCTGTGAATAATGTCACGCAGCCCATCCCAAGAATGCTTTTGCACCTGGAATTGGGAAGGCACATCCTCCATCTCGACCACTTCAGAACTGTCTGATAGCGTGTCCACTGCAGTCATCCTCTCTTCCCCTTCAGAACTGGACAAAAAACTGAGGGAGGAGTTGAGGGAGAGAATTAAGCCTTAAAATCAAGCAGGCATATTTTGTTGCTTAGACAAAGCTCTAAGCATGCAACAAGCTTAAGAGAACAGGCACTCCTTAAACTATAGATCCTAGGATTCTCTGCACTCAAAGATTACATTTTAAACACACATCAATGTATTGAAAGGAAAAGTCCATCTCCCATCCCATATTGAGTCCCGTAAACGAAGATACTAACCTCAGAAGACTCACTCTCCCAGGACTAGTTCCAGAAACAAGCTGTTAAAAGAAGTACAAGCAGCAGATTCTGGTGCAGAAAACAATCAGCTTGACTCAAAGGAAAAACACCCCAGGAATTTGGACGGATAAGTCATCAAAGCTATGACCTATTGTAAAGGCACATAAACTTCTGCCCTGGAAGACCACAAAAGTGAAGTCCCCTTCCTGCCCTACAGGAAAGCCTGTTCATCACTTAGAGAAGTTTAAGCCCAAGCACAGCACCTCACTTACCTGAAGAGCTACTGCAGCCAGGAATGAAGTAGGAGAGATGGCAAAACAGGAAGAAAACAGTGCAAGTCTCTTTGCTAACAGAAGGAAGACAGCAGTAACAGACCCTGGTCGTATGCCCCAACATGCGGCACGCATTCCTCATACATTTCCAAGCTAGCAGTTATTGAATGAGAGTCTACAAAAAACACCTCCACATGCAACGACAGCAAACGTTAATTTGAGGAGAGGTGGACTAACAGACTTGCCCAAGGTTAATGATGTAATCTATTGCAAAGCAGGAATGAGCCTAGGACTAGGGAAACCAGTTTCTGTCACCCCATTTGGAAAGCTGGATTCCTCTCCTTGAGGACATTTTAGTTGTTTTGGGGGTATCCAGAAGAATGTTACAAAGAATTTCAGAAGAACCCTGAAAAATTAGGCCACAGAAGTTTGCTCTATGAGACAGAATCGCTACCTTTGACACAGCATCAAGAGGCAAACCAGTGACTAAGGATCACACCAAAAAAGCCCTTGTCCTCAGCAGCCCCGAAATTTACATTTTCAAATGAGATGTTTCTTGAGTGTCCCCTGTCATGCAGGGCAGTGACCTGCATTCTGACAGGAGAGCAGCTTCTGAGATGAAGGGTTAAGCAAGAATTACACATAAACCAAATCTCAAAGACTTCAGCCTCAGTAAGATGCATGAGTTCTTTCATGACGCAGAGAGAATCAGGGGGAAAAAGAGAAGGATTTTTATATCACAAGAAAACACTCACCTCTGCCCATTTTCTACCATGAGTATTTTTCAAGACAACCCCACGTGTTCCTGAAAGATTCCCCACCAGCTTGTACCTTCTAACAAACTAAAAGGAAGTTCTCACCTAGTTCGACATCTTGTGCAATTATGGCAGGAGATGAGCAAACCTAAACCAATGTACATCTGGACTTCCTTAAACTACAGGCACATGGTACAAGGTCTGTAAATACAACCACATCTTCAACTGCTAAGTCCCTAACTTGTACAAAATGTGCGAATAATAACACAAGAACAGGGTCCTGAAATAAATCTGTAGGTACTCCTGGTACCTATTGCCCAGCAATAAATCCACAGCTTGAACATGAATAGAGAGGAGTATTTTCCAATCAAAGCCAGGCAGGAAGCCCAAGTAAAACCACAAAAGAGAATGTGACGGGATGTTCTAAGACTGTGTGTCTGTGGCCTCTACTGTCTATATCCAGGGTCTTCATTACTGCAACTAAAATCACATCCGAAGGCAGAAGGGTCGTCTATCAGAAACACATGACAGGAAGACCAGAAAACTCCATAAATTGGCACAATTCTCTCAACCCAATCCCACTGCAGATCAAGTCAGTCAATTAAAATAATCTGGCTTTGGCTCAAAATGCCTGACCCTTAGGTTACTCTCACTCAGCTGATGAAACTGTCTTACCCAGCCAGCTTGACTTCTGACAAGGAAAAGTTGCACCTTTACAGGCTCAAAACAGTCCACAAATGTAATACTGGTAACTGTCCCAAACTGAACTGGAGGCTGCAGCCCTTTCCAAACGATACTGCCATGATTTTATGATTCACTAAGGAAGCGAAAGGCACAACTTTCAGCTTGGTACTGTTCTCATCCTGGTGATTTTGACACTATGAACAGAGTGGAATAGTGGGATAAGCAAAGTAGCCATCACACAAAGTTACATGAAAGCATTGGGAAATACCACTATCATAGCTGGAGTGTGGTGGAGCCTGGCAAAACTTAGGTCCTGACCTGATACAGAGTAAAAAGAAAATCCAATTGCTTCATCTGTCACTACAGCCATCTCTTGGACAAAATGTAGCAAGTATTTGGCAACACCACATATGTAAGTAAGCAAGTATAGGGAGTAATTTACCTAACTGAATTGCAGAGTGAATTTGAGGATTAAATTATTCAAAGATTAATTGGATCAAGGCACCAATTTTAACCACCTTATTCTTAGACTGTCTTGAAACTTCGGCATCAATATAGCGCATCTAAGATTTACACCTTACTGGAAAAACACTGTCCTTTACAGTCCTCACACTGAGGCATTGATTTAGATGATTCAGTATTGTTGCAGAAGCACTCCCCAAAACATCTAGCTATCCCTTGGAGGTCTTTTTCATGCTTTTTCTGCCCTGCCTGGCCAGGTTAGATGGATCAGGCACACATCCACCAAGCCCTCCCTTCAAGGGGAACACGTTAGTCTGAAAACAACAAGCAAGCACAGGTGGGACATCAGCGCAGGGAAAAAATTGTAAACCATGGAATTGGAAGTCAGTGAAACAAGTTATCTTCCTGAGTCACTTCCTGACCCACAGATCCTGACACAGAGCTCCCCGGGCAGAATTATATATTTGGGATTCTTCACAAACCTCATTGACTCCAAGAAGTGCTTATTGCTCTGTCCCACACAATCTAAAGGTCAATAAAGGCCCTGGGAGTAACCGGGACACATACCTTCTCCAACTTCCTGCAGTCTCGTTTTCCAGACGAACCCTCTTTATCTTCTGCATTAACTACTCAGCAAGCTGGGCAGGACAGGAAACTAGGGAGGAAGAGGGAAAAAGCAAATTTCATATAGTTTCTCCCGTCATATGAATAAGGCTGTATAAAAGCATCCTCCATAAGGCACATTTCCAACTGAGCGTGGACGCACAAACAAAATCCTTGGTTTGCACTTTACAGTCCAAATCTGTTCTGCCAGCACATGCTGGATATTAACAGCCCAGATAAATCTGAGGGGTATTTCTTCACCTGAACAATGGGACTCAATGAACTCTGTGGCTTGCCTCGTTCCTTCCTCCAAAAATCTTCTTAAAATCTGAGAATCCTCAGTACCGACCCTTCCTTTCATTCCCCTCCCCAAGTCCTGAAATTCTCTGAAGTATTGGGTACTAAGAACTGAGAAAACAGAGGTCTGGTCCATACACTTACAGGCAAGAGTCAAACAAAGGACACCATAAGGAGCCAGGCAGAGGGTCAGCAGCCCCACTACCAACAGCGTCACAGTCCCACCTGGGACATAAAAACCCCATTTGTCTTCCCAGCCAGACTGCTGCTTCCCTCTGCCTCAGCCTGATGCCACGTTCACCACACAAGCTCATTTTCCACAGGGAAAAGAAGGCGCTACCTTCACTATCATCCTTTCTACCCGAGTACACTAAAGTACAAAGATCTTTGTCTCCTCTTCAAGAGAGCTCTGAATCACAAACACACCCGAAACCTGCCACTATCTTTTGCCAAGGCCCCTGGTCTGCCCAAACAGCCATTTCTCCACCAAAACCGCACTCACAGAGGATCAGGAGAGACAAAGCGTCACAAAGAAGCGCCAGCAATGAAGTTCCTAATCTGCAGAGGAGGACAGAGAGGGATGAAGTAGCAGTATCCAGTAATTTAAAGGCAATTTTCAATGCAAGCACAAAGGGCAACAGGAGCGATGCTCAGGAATGCTGAGTAACCTGGTCTGATCTCACAGCTGACCCTGCTTTGAGCCGGGGGTTGGACCAGAGACTTCCCGAGGTCCCTTCCAATCTCAGTTATTCTGTGAATTTAATGATTCAGGGGAACACCTCACCCTCATCCCACCCGCCACAGCTCACACGTTTCACAGAGGAAAAGAACACTTTAACATCTTTCGATGCTGAACCCAGGGAAAAAGAAACTGAACAAAACAGACAGGAGAGATCAGAAGCCTGGCATGAATCATGACGCTCATTTGTCAGCGAGACCCTGAGGGGCCTGCTGGTGCATTCAGGAAGCGCCGAAGCAACACAGTCACCTAGAGAAGCCCTTACAAATGTGTCCCTGTCACAGCCGGAAGCTTTAAGCCCACCTTCTCCAAAAATAAAAGCAACTGAGGGTGGAATAAACGGGTGGGGATTTCTCTACAGAGGGACGAGCTTTGGCAAAGGCTGCCAGCAGCCCGTGTCCACCCCTGCAGGCC
>NW_010554419.1:0-389 GCF_000687285.1 Phaethon lepturus | reverse complement strand
GCAGCCTGTCCCCCCCCTCCCTCGCTGGAGGCTGTAGGCTGCTCTTCGCCTGTGGGAGAAGAGAAGGGAGCAGCTTCTACCTGCCTGGGTAGAGCACAGGCTGCTGGGCGGGCAGGCACCCCCCCAAGGCAAGGGGTCCCGCCCCATCGCTGGGGGCACCTTGGGGGGAGTGAAACGCAAACAATCCTCTCCGGGCCTGGCGGCTGTCCCACACCTGGAGGGCAAACCGTGGGAGAACAGTCCCCCCGGGCACGGGGTGGCCGCCCCCCACCCGCCGGAGGGGAACACACGAGTCACGGGGGGCCCAATAGGGAACCCTCGCCCCCCAAGGAACCCCCCCCGGCCCAGGGGAGGGGGCAAACACGCCTCCCTCAGGGAAAGCGCCCCCA
>NW_010554418.1:3426-3657 GCF_000687285.1 Phaethon lepturus | reverse complement strand
GGGGCACGGCAGCTGGAGAGGAAATTCAGCTCCCCATCCTGAGCAGCAGTCGGGCACGAGCTGGTCTCCAACCCTCGCATGGAGGAAACACAACTCTGGGCAGAAACGGAGGGCAACGAAGGGTCCTTGTCCCCAGTGGCTATTCCAGTGGCCACCGATGGGCAGAGGGATCCTGGGGGGCAGCAGCCATGGGGTGAGGGCCGGGAAGACCTCCTCCTGCCTTGGGGCATG
>NW_010554418.1:1944-3411 GCF_000687285.1 Phaethon lepturus | reverse complement strand
CTCAGGGCCACGCTCTGCTCCCACACAGCCAGAGGCTCTGCCGGCAGCCGGGCGTCACGTCTCCTCCTAAGCTCGGCTTTGAGGATTAATTGACTTGCTCCATTAGTGACCAAAAACCCTCTTGCCTTCAGGCGGCTTAAAAGCGAAATAAAAAAAATTAAAAAAAAAAAAAAAGAGACTGGAGCAGGGAGTCAGGGAAACTTCACCAGACAGCCGCTGTGGACCCAGCCAGAGGCTCTGCCGGCAGCCGGGCGTCACGTCTCCTCCTAAGCTCGGCTTTGAGGATTAATTGACTTGCTCCATTAGTGACCAAAAACCCTCTTGCCTTCAGGCGGCTTAAAAGCGAAATAAAAAAAATTAAAAAAAAAAAAAAAGAGACTGGAGCAGGGAGTCAGGGAAACTTCACCAGACAGCCGCTGTGGACCCCAAAGCACCCACACACATGCATGCTAAAATCCAGATATACGTATTTGAATAACTACTAGAAAACAAACCAAATAATTTAAACCAGTTAAAGAGTCAGAACATTTTCTTCACACTAAATGAATAATTTATGGGCAGAGCCATAATCAAAAAAGCCCTCTCCAGGCCTACGTTGCAGGAAAATGTATCCAGAATAAAAGATCACATTTCAGACTCAAATAAATTAAAAACAAACCCAACAGTCAACAGAAAGAAAAGCATTTCCTTCCCGGTTCCTGGCACCGCCACAGAGACCCGCAGCGCGCAGGGCAGACCACGGCCAAGGGACCTCCCTGCCCATCATCCCTGGAGGGACCCCGACTCCCTCTCCTCCTCCCCAGCTGGAAATCTGGACCCAAAGCCTGCGCGCAGCCTCGGCACTCACCGCTTACCCCGCGGCCGTTGCCGATTTAAGCAGCGATAGCTATAGGAGCCGGCGGTTTCCCTCGCTGAGAGGCAACGCAAGGACCAGTCCTGCTCACGGGGCTGCTCCAGCCAACCCCCTCCTGTTGCTCCCGTGCCTGCGGCAATGGCCGTCAAGGCTACAAATAAACCTCAGCACCCCTCCAGCAACGCTTTTGCAGGGTGCAGGCTTCAGAGCCACGAAACGCTGCTCCCACCCTCCGTGTGGCCCCTAAAATAATGGTCAAAAAAACCCCAAGCACTGGGAAAGCGCAACAAAGAGAGGTCCCAGTGATGCGAGTTACAGCCAAAATGAACTTCACTCCTCCCTCCGAAATAAAAACTTACCCAAAAACCACATTTCACTCCCACCAAGCCTCCGTTAGCTGGGGCAGCTGGTAGGGACCGCAGACTTGCGGCAGAGCTGGATAAATCCCTGGGGAGGATGCGAGGTGACACCACGCCCAAGCACCTCCACCAGACCACCCAGAGGATGCTCCAGCCTGTCATGGAGGAGCTCCAGGATCCCCACGCTCAGCAGCAAGGGTGAGGAGCTCCTGCCTTCCTCCCGAGCCAAACTCCTGCGGACATGGCCAGACGCAG
>NW_010554418.1:1146-1929 GCF_000687285.1 Phaethon lepturus | reverse complement strand
CAGCCAGTGACCGCGGCAGCCTACCTCGGGGCCGGCTCCGGCGTTTCCGTCTCCCCACGGACGTGCTGCGCAGCGCGGGCTGGAGCTGCCCAATCTCTATGGGTGTGTTGGTGCGGAAACTCTCCTTGAACTTCTGCATCAGGGACTCCACCGTCTCCTGCGTCACCTCGGGAGCTGTAACAACGGCAAAGGGACTGCGGTTAAGAGATGTCCTGGCCACCATGTCCCCCACGGGCCCGCACAACCCCTTCCCCCTGTGGCGGACAGCATGAGCTCTGCCAAGGTGGGACAGGGCTCGAGGCCACCCTCTGAAGTGACCCACAGCGACCCATCCAGCATTTTCCAAGTCTTACCAAAGCCACCGAAATTAGAAAATTGTGAGTTTATGGAAACTGCATTTTTCATGCTGCTTCCCAGCATTTGGATTATTCCTTGCCTCTTCCCCCATGTGCACACAGGGCACCTGGAAGCATCGTGCACTTATCTGAGCTACAGCCTGAAGGGTTCAAAACACACAGGAACCCCCCGGCTGGCTTCGGTCCGGTTTAACTCCCAAAGCCACCGAAATTAGAAAATTGTGAGTTTATGGAAACTGCATTTTTCATGCTGCTTCCCAGCATTTGGATTATTCCTTGCCTCTTCCCCCATGTGCACACAGGGCACCTGGAAGCATCGTGCACTTATCTGAGCTACAGCCTGAAGGGTTCAAAACACACAGGAACCCCCCGGCTGGCTTCGGTCCGGTTTAACTCTGCCCCAGGAGCTCGCAGTCAAACCCCACCC
>NW_010554418.1:611-1007 GCF_000687285.1 Phaethon lepturus | reverse complement strand
CGCTCAGATACCGGGCAGCAGCGCCCAGGCTCAGCAAACAGCTTGCTGCAACGCCCCGTGGCACGTCGCAGCCTGCTGGGGTTTAAGCAGCTCCCCTCCTTGCTCCCACCCACCCCCCACCCAGTAACGCCAAAAAAATCCCCCCGAATTGTCCTGTGAAATTCAGCACCCACCCGCACAACGGGCGCTTAGGGGAAATGATGAAAACACTCGCAAAGAGCAAAGATGAAGTTCAGGATCAAAAGGTTTGTCCTCCGGCAGGCCACAGAGGTCTCCCAGGCTTAACAAACCGTTTGGCCTCTGTCAGCTCCTTGAATAAACTCATTAGCCAAACGTAACCCCTGTCCCGTCTCCATTTCGGGAGTCAGGAAGCCCCTGCGGCTAAGCCCCCGCGGG
>NW_010554418.1:216-481 GCF_000687285.1 Phaethon lepturus | reverse complement strand
CAGAGACACATCAGACCCGTACGGAGCTCCTCGGGCACCCGGCGGGCTCGGGCTGCGTAACCGCTCCAGAGCACGGGCTCTAATTCCCTTTGCAGCCTGGTGCAGGGGCCATTTTAGCGCGAAATGAGAAGCTGGCCATGCAGGACGAGGCATTTATAATCCCAGACAAGGATTCGACTTCAACGCGGAGCCTGCCGCAGACTCCGCCAGCAGCCACCCATGCCACAGGGAGGGGAGGGCCCCGACCACCCCGTGCCGCAGGCAG
>NW_010554418.1:0-203 GCF_000687285.1 Phaethon lepturus | reverse complement strand
CCAGCCCACGTAGCGGCTCCCCCTTCCTGCTCCCCAAATCCCAAAGGTGATGGCCTGCCCAGGGGCGAGAGGCTTTAGACCACCCCAAGGTGCTTTCCTACTCCCTCAGGCTGCAGAGAAGGTACCGAAATCTGCCGGGGCCATTGGGAGGAGAAGTGCCGGAGAAGAGCAGACCGGCTGCTGCGCCCGTGGGCGCGGGCGCA
>NW_010554417.1:44919-54956 GCF_000687285.1 Phaethon lepturus | reverse complement strand
CGGCGTAGACCACGGCTCCTATCGCATCGTGGCCGGCAACGAGGAGGGGCGTTTCCGGCTCAACATCACCCTCAACCCCAGCGGTGAGGGAGCTTTCTTGCACCTGGTGTCCCGGGGTGGGCTGGACCGGGAGGCCACCCCCACCTACCAGCTGTTGGTGCAAGTAGAGGATAAAGGTGAGCCCCGTCGGCGGGGCTACCTCCAGGTCAACGTCACCGTCCAGGACATCAACGACAACCCGCCCATCTTCAGCCAGACTGTTTACCAGGCACGAGTGCCCGAGGATGCGCCTGTTGGGGCCAGCGTTCTCCAGGTGGCTGCAGCTGATGCTGATGAAGGCACCAATGCTGACATCCGCTACCGCCTGGAAGGAGGTGATGGGGGCGGCGGGGGGGGGGGGGGGGCCAAGCAGCCTCCTGTTCGAGGTGGACCCCGAGAGCGGGGTGATCCGCATCCGGGAGCGCTTGGACTACGAGATGCGACAGCAGTACTCACTGACAGTGCAGGCCATGGACCGCGGTGTGCCGGCGCTGAGCGGCCGTGCTGAGGCCCTCATCCGCCTGCTCGACGTCAATGACAACGAGCCCCGGGTGAAGTTTCGCTATTTCCCGGCTACCTCCCGCTTTGCCTCCGTGGACGAGAATGCGGCCCCTGGCACGGTTGTGGCCCTGCTGACTGTGAGCGATGCCGACTCCCCGGCAGCCAACGGGAACATCTCTGTGTCCATCCTGGCGGGAAACGAGCAGCGGCACTTTGAGGTGCACAGCAGTAAGGTACCCAACCTCAGTCTTATAAAGGTAGCGGCCGCGTTGGACCGCGAGCGCATCCCAGCCTATAACCTTACGGTGGCGGTGGCTGATAACTATGGGGCTCTGTCGCCATCCCCGGGCTCCCCCACTTCTTCCCTTTCCCCGGATGGGGCGGTGGTGGCTCCCGTGAGCCGCTCATCAGTAGCTAGCCTGGTGATCTTCGTAAATGACATTAACGACCACCCCCCTGTCTTCGGGCAGTCGGTCTACAGGGTGAACATCAGTGAGGAGGTGCCCCTGGGCAGCTACGTGCGGGGCCTGAGCGCCACGGACCGTGACTCGGGCCTCAATGCCAACCTCAAATACAGTATTGTCTCGGGCAATGAGCTTGGCTGGTTTCGCATCAGTGAGCACAGCGGGCTGGTCACCACAGCTGGCCCCGAGGGCGGCACCACCGGGCATGCTGCGGGCACGTCCATCTCCAGCGGGCTGGACCGGGAGACTGCGTCTCAGGTGGTGCTCAACATCAGTGCCCGTGACCAGGGGGTGCAGCCCAAGTTCTCCTATGCGCAGCTGGTGGTGACCATCCTGGATGTCAATGACAACAAACCTCGCTTCAGTCAACCTGAGGGCTACCAGGTGTCCCTGGCTGAAAACTCCCCGTCAGGAACTGAGCTGCTGGTCCTGAGTGCCACAGATGGGGACCTGGGGGACAATGGGACTGTCCGCTTCTCCCTGCAGGAAGCTGAGCCAGCGCTGGCAGCAGTTGGCCCCTCCTCGGTGACCCCTCGCCGGATCTTTCGCTTGGATCCTGTGTCAGGCAAGCTCAGCACCATCTCGCAGCTGGACCGGGAGGAGCAGGCTCACTTCTCCCTGCAGGTCCTGGCCACTGATTTAGGCTCTCCTCCCCTTTCTTCGATAGCCCGTGTTAACGTGAGTCTCCTGGATGTGAATGACAATAGCCCTGTGTTTTACCCTGTTCAATATTTTGCCCATATCCAAGAGAATGAGCCAGCTGGAACCTATGTGACCACAGTGTCTGCCACAGACCCTGATCTGGGACCCAATGGGACGGTCAAGTACAGCATCTCTGCTGGAGACACCTCCAGGTTTCAGGTCCATGGCCAGACAGGGGTCATCACAACCAAAATAGCTCTTGACAGGGAGGAGAAAACTGCTTACCAGTTGCAGATTGTGGCCACTGATGGTGGCCATCTTCAATCGCAGAACCAAGCCATTGTCACCATCACTGTCTTGGACACCCAGGACAATCCACCTGTTTTCAGCCAGGGCATGTACAGTTTTGTTGTCTTTGAAAATGTTGCCCTAGGTTACCATGTAGGTACTGTTTTTGCTTCCACTATGGACCTCAACACCAACATCAGTTACCTGATTACGACAGGTGACCAAAGGGGCATGTTTGCCATCAACAGAGTGACGGGGCAGATCACCACAGCCAGTATTATTGACAGGGAGGAGCAAGCATTTTACCAGCTGAAGGTGGTTGCTAGTGGTGGGGCGATAACTGGAGATGCTATGGTCAATATAACTGTCAAAGATTTAAACGACAATTCCCCACACTTTATTCATGCGGTGGAAAGTGTAAATGTGGTTGAAAACTGGAAAGCTGGGCATACCATATTCCAGGCCAAAGCTCTTGATCCTGATGAAGGTGTTAACGGTTTGGTCCTTTACAGCCTTAAGCAAAACCCAAAAGGCTTGTTTTCAATCAGTGAACAAACAGGTGCCATAAGCTTAATAGGGCCACTTGACATAAATGCTGGGTCTTACCAGGTTGAAATCGTGGCCTCGGATATGGGCGTGCCACAGCTGTCCTCTAACTTCATCCTGACTGTCTCTGTCCATGATGTAAATGATAACCCACCTGTGTTTGACCAGCTTTCCTATGAAATTACTATTTTGGAGTCGGAGCCTGTGAATTCCAGGTTCTTTAAGGTGCAGGCTTCTGACAAAGACTCGGGAGTGAATGGTGAAATAGCTTACAGCATAGTTGAAGGAAATACTGGGGACGCCTTTGGCATATTCCCCGATGGTCAGCTGTATATAAAGAGTGAACTGGACCGTGAACTTCAAGAGAGATATGTTTTATTAGTTGTTGCTTCTGATAGAGCAGTAGAACCGCTCAATGCTACTGTGAACGTTACCGTAATTCTGGAGGATGTAAATGATAATAGGCCCCTGTTCAACAGTACCAACTATGTATTTTATTTTGAAGAGGAGCAGAGAGGTGGATCGTATGTAGGTAAAATAAATGCCGTAGATAAAGACTTTGGCCCAAATGGTGAAGTCAGGTACTCATTTGAGCATATGCAGCCAGATTTTGAGCTAAACACAGTAACTGGGGAAATAAGAAGCACTCATCAGTTTGACAGAGAAGCTCTTATGAGACAAAGGGGAGCTGCAGTATTTAGTCTCACAGTAATAGCAACAGACCAGGGGTTGCCAAAGCCTCTAAAGGATCAGGCAACTGTACAAATCTACATGAAAGACATCAACGATAATGCCCCCAAGTTTTTGAAAGATCTCTACCAGGCTACTATATCAGAATTGGCAGCGAATCTGACACAGGTTCTGAGAGTTTCCGCCTCAGATGTTGATGAAGGGGTTAATGGGTTGATTCACTACTCTGTAATCAAGGGAAATGAAGAAAAACAGTTTGCAATAGAGAGTAGCACAGGCCAAGTGACCTTAGTAGGGAAACTAGATCATGAAGCTACTGTGTCGTATTCACTTGTCATCCAAGCAGTAGACTCTGGAGCAGTTTCCCTAAGTTCAACTTGCATGTTGAGCATTGATGTATTGGATGAAAATGACAATAGTCCTTCCTTCCCCAAATCAACCTTGTTAGTGGATGTCTTGGAAAATATGAGAGTTGGTGAACTTGTGTCATCTGTCACTGCCACTGATTCTGATTCAGGTGACAATGCTGACCTTCACTATAGCATTACGGGGACAAACAATCACGGGACCTTTAGCATCAGTCCCAACACCGGTAGTATTTTCCTTGCAAAGAAACTGGACTTTGAGACACAATCTCTGTATAAGCTAAATATAACAGCAAAAGACCAAGGAAGGCCACCGCGGTCATCTACAATGTCAGTGGTAATACATGTTAGGGATTTTAATGACAACCCTCCTAATTTTCCTCCAGGGGACATTTTTAAATCTATTGTTGAGAACATTCCTGTTGGTAGCTCTGTCATTTCTGTGACTGCTCATGATCCAGATGCGGATATTAATGGGCAGCTAACCTATGCAATCATTCAACAGATGCCGAGGGGTAATCATTTCCGTATAGATGAAGTGAGAGGGACGATATTTACCAATGCTGAAATAGATCGTGAGTTTGCTAATATCTTTGAGTTAACAGTCAAAGCCACTGATCAGGCTGTTCCTGTGGAGTCCAGGCGATTTGCTTTGAAGAACGTGACCATTTTGGTGACGGATCAAAATGACAATGTTCCCGTGTTCGTATCGCAAAATGCTCTCGCAGCTGACCCCTCGGTTGTGATCGGTTCGATCCTAACGACAATTATTGCTGCAGATCCTGACGAGGGCGCCAACGGAGAAGTGGAATATGAAATAATCAATGGAGATACTGAAACCTTCATCGTGGATCGCTATAGCGGAGATTTAAGAGTAGCGTCAGCTTTGGTGCCTTCTCAGCTCATATACAATCTCATAGTTTCTGCCACGGATCTTGGCCCTGAAAGGAGAAAATCCACCACTGAGATGACTATAATTCTGCAAGGGGTTGATGGGCCTGTGTTCACTCAGCCAAAATACATAACCATCTTAAAAGAAGGCGAGCCTATTGGGACAAACGTGATATCTATCGAAGCGGCGAGTCCGCGGGGCTCTGAAGCTCAGGTGGAATATTACATTGTGTCCGTCCGATGCGAAGATAAGAATCTTGGGCGCCTCTTCACCATCGGGCGCCATACTGGTGTCATCCAGACCGCTGCCATTTTGGACAGGGAGCAAGGAGCGCGTCTCTACTCGGTGGATGTTTACGCCATTGAAAAATCGTCTGTTTTGCCCCGTACGCAAAGAGCAGAGGTAAAGCTTTTATTCAGTAATTATTTGCCCGTTTGATTTCTAAATTTCATGGTTTTGTTGTTAGCTGTTTTACGGGTAGATGGTAGTGCACAGCAGAAGACCTGAAAGCTAAGTCTGCTGATTGATTAGTTAAAGATAACCTTTCCGTTAGTTATACCTCAGACTCTTTTCCTCAAAGCCACCTCCCTACGAAATTTGAGAGGCTTAGGTGCTGCACTTAAATTTGGCTACTGTAGGCACAATGTTGGTAAAATAAATTTTACGTACCAAATACTTCAGGTGCTAAAAGCTTCAATCATGGGCATTTTGGAGTTTTGCATGCCTTCTCATTTTAGTGATGGTTAATTATTTTAAGTCTTTCTATTCCTGTGTGAATTGTAACTGAACTTTTTCATTACAGTCATCATGTCAGTATTTGTCTGAGAACTGGCCAGTAGGGGATTGCTCTCTGATCAGCTCGTCTAGTGTCTCGAGTCTTGGATGTGCTCGGTATCCCTGCATGCTTAAGTCCCTCAGATAGGTCTCCTCACGCCTCTCCAATTTAGGTTACCTCTTTACCCTCACCGATGAGTATGAAAATGGTCTTGTTTCTGTTCTTGGATGTGACAGGCGGTAAAAGTGTAACATTTTAACTGGCAGTTTTCCTTATCACAGAGCCATTTGCCTTGACTGAAGGGTCTTTTAAATGTTCTCTGCATGACTGGTTTGAGGAGCAAAAAGTAGAAAACAGGTTTGAAACATCGTCTGTGAATGTTTTATTTGCTCTGTCTGGTAACTGAGCCACAGAGCTGTCCTGCTGTCTTCTGGGGGAATGCTGAGAAGCCTGGTGTGAAAGGGAGCCTTGTGTTTGTTTTAAATTGCACCGTCTTCTTGGAGCTGCCTTCACTATGAGCCATTTCACTTGCAGTTCCTGGAAGTGTGGGGCTGGCACTGCTGAGTGGGTCAACCAGCAGAGGATGCTGGTAGTGTGTAGTGGTTCAACCGTTTCCCTCGCCAGCTGAATGTATAGCCTCCATATTGCATAGCCCAGTGCATCCCAGGAGTTATCCCCAGCCATGCTTCCTCTTGGGAACTGCGTCTTAGTGTTGAGCCACCAAGGGTACTGTGCTGGTTTGGGTTTTTTCTTTTTGGTTTTAGCAGATGTGGTATTTCTAATTCTTACTTGGCAGCTGTAGCTTTTTCTCTTCGTGGCCACCTTTTTGTTGTTTTGCTGTAGTTCAAGTATGATCTGCGTAGGTATGTAACGTCATTCTCCTATACGGGCAGTGACCGATGCTCTACAAAGTAATTGTTAGGCAGGGAGTTTGAGCGCTGTTCAAACTCAAAGATTTCTTAGCATGTATGAGAGAGCTCATCTTAGTGTGTGTGCAATGTGGGGTTTGTTATGTTTTGAAGAGCAGTAGTGTGTTGGAAAATGACCTATTCTAGTAGGGCTGCTGGTTTAAATAATCCATGCTATTTTTATGAGAAGTTTCCTGTTATATAGATCTTTGAACCCCTGCTAATAAATTGTAAAAGAATAAACTTCTATGATTTTTTCTTTTATTATTATTATGTCATGTTTAGTCTTGATGGACAGTTGTTTTGAGGGATAAGCCTTTGTCAGTGCATGTCTGGATCACAATCCTTCAACTTTGCATCTGCCTGTGTGACTGAAGAGTTTCTTGACTGGAGAAGGACTCGTATGAGACCCTGTGGTTGCAAGTCTTGCACGTTGTAAAAGTATTTAATATGTATATTTGGTGAGCACAGAAGAGAACAACCATTGAAACTTTAAACAATTTTTACATTGTCGAATACAAACCACTCCTGAAATCAAGAGCAAATGTTTTATTCTGTAAAGAACATTGAAAGCAATAGTTGGCAGCTAGGATTTCATATTACTGATTCTATCTTTATAGCTTCTAAAATGCTTCTTCTCCCAAACATAATTAGCTTACTGTGCTTCTTTGGAGATATATTATAAATTATAATCAGCTATCAACTTTAAAAAAAACATAACCATATGCAGCCTTTCTCTTCGCTGATTGAATTTATCCGGAATGGCTTTTGCTGTCCCACACTTGAACAAGAACTACTACAGTGACATTCTTTGTGCAAGCTGACTGTCAGTGGGTGCTGAATAAGCAATACAGCTTTTTTCCATGTTGCTTTTGGATGGCAACCTTTTTTTGTTGTTGGTTTGATGTATGCAGCACACACATTTTGGTCGTAGGGTTTGCTGCCAATCTTCTTTCGTAAAAAAACCCAAACCAAAACAAAAAAACAGCCAGTACCCAAGGATGTGAACACTATTTCTTAGCTTTGGAAACGCACCTTAAAGCACACTCATGCTAAAGTTTTTGTGCATCAAATGTGTATTTCAGAAGGTTTAACGTTTCATTCCAGTCCTGGTTTTTAAGGTGATGTGTGGTATAACCGCTGAGGCTTGAGTGGTGGTATAACCAGAATACTGATGAGGGACAACGAATGTGCATGAACCTGTAGAATATCTGAAGTCACAGAACCTAAGTATTCTTTTGCCCATAAGTCTTCAACTGTTTCTGGTAGATACTCATATGTAGACTGACTGATTTTTATATTCCCCCTTGAAAAGTAAGTTGTAAAGCACTGATGCAGGTGTGCAGATAAAGCCTAGTAGGTCTGGCACCACTATACCCGAACAGATAAGCTGAATATAAGTTTTGTTTGTTTGTTTTCTGTTTGGTTGTGGGGTTTTTTTGGTGAGGAAAAATCCTGAGTATTGTGTATCTGCTTTCTTCCTTCTCTTATGAAGAGTACGTTGGGTTTTGTGTCTGAATATGGTTAAAGAAAATGGAAAAAAAACCTAGTAATGGTATATGCTTAACTTCTACGTTCTTCTTCACTGCCTGCTATGCCTTCTGCCCTGATGCCAGACATCATCTTCATTGCACTGTGGCATGCGAGTGAACCGCCGAGCACTCGGAGCCACCCAGCGTGTAACTTGCTGGCTGAGATGGGTGAAGAGAGCAGCAGTCGCAAGAAAGTTAATAGATCTTTTGTCTGATGTAGGCTTTAGGAATGGTTTTGGGTGGCAGATACCTGGTGTGAAATAGAGATATTTACAGCTTCGACACAGTGACTAGGCTTTGTCTAGCCAGCAGGCAGTATAAAAGAAGAGCAGGCTTGCGTGAAACCACTTACTCTAGAAGTGAATCAGTCCTTGTTCTTGGGAAATGGTGTGATTTTTTTTTTCTTTCCTTCCCCTAAATTCTGTCACTAAATTTTACTTTTTTTTTTTTAATAATGTCAACTATATTGAAAAGATCTACCCGGTGCTCCAACGGGAAAAGTCTCTTTCCAGTCTTTCTCGTCCATCCCTGGGGTTTGCCCTATACAGGACCAGACTATAGATCTGCCGGTTGCATAGCTGCCAGGGTTGTATGCTCGCCCTTTTGAAGAGAGGGTCCACGGGAAGAGCTGTGCAATGGCAGGACTGTGATGAATCCTCTTCTGAACCCAACGCAGCCGACATGCCTTGAAGCTGAAGGGTTACCTTGTATTTTCAGTAAAGCAACAGCAAAGAGTTTAGAAAACAAAGAACAGTTTGTTTACAGTTCATGGATTACTATTTTTTTAGTGTGTATGTTTCTGTGCTTGTTACTAGTCTGCGGAGAGAAAAGGCTGGTGGTGTCAAAAAAGTGCAAGTCGTGAGGTAAAGCTTTATGCTCAATGTACCAAATACTTTGAGATTTGCAAAGAAACCCAAGTACTTGTTCCATTGTATTTTACAGCTAAGTGGTGTAATATTGTGTAGTTATTACTGAATTTGAAAACTCGCTTAAATTTTGGACTTTTAGCCGATTTCTGCGTAATCTACACTGACAAACCAGATGATTTGATGTTGTGTGAACATGTACTGTGATCAGTCTTAGTTTCTTCCCTCTTGTATTAATCATTAGGGTTGCACTGTTCTTCTCAGATAAGAAAATTATAATGTAGGTGTCCTGAAGGGAGCCCTTCTGTTTGCCTTTTTACGCCTTTTTATGTGTTTCTGCTGAAAGAAAAACCCCACAATCGCTTAGCGCCTTTCTCTTGGCTCTCCAACATAAATTCTCTTTTAACCTCTTCAGGCAGGGCCGTTCACCATCATGATCTTATACTTAATATAGAATGACTAATGCATATTGGCATCCCTTGAAAACCATGCGACTTTATTCAGTCCTGCCTCCCAAAACAGTGATTGTCTGCTGTGGGATATTTTGGGTGGTCGTATGTTGTACCCTGTTTCTCGGCTGGCAGTAATAATAGGAACCCAGGGACAATACCTCGTCTTCTGTGCTGTGTTACTAGGGATTAAATGGAATTAGGCAGGATCTCTAGTTTGCATGTTTAACCCTTCGGTGAACGGCTTCCTTGAAGAGAGCAGTGGGTTTGCTCGGGACCGGTGGTGATGTATGTGGTGTATATCACATGCGGCTGATGAGAGGGTAACAGGTTGGGAGGTGAACTACTTGCTCAGCGACACATCTTTTGTATACTTTAAATAGGTGCATAGCTTCCAAGGAAGGGGAAGACGGGCATGAATGAGGGAAGCAGTATAAACTTTAAATGGAAACTTTAGTGATGGTATTGATTTGGAAAGGCAGATGAATGATCCTAGTAGCACTCTACCTGTGGATGCTAGCATGCCCTCGAAAGAGGAGTGATCGTCTTCATTTTCAGCCAGGGAAACACGAGGCACTGAGTTTGCTTTTGCATTTGTGCATTCACAGCTGCTGCTTGTGCTGCATTTCATGACTGGCACTACTGGGAAGCTTGGACTTCCAAGCTGGGGGAGGCTTTTAGCTCCCAAATACATAGTCTAGGGGAAAAAAGTGTTCGTTCTTTAATTGGGCAAGATATGGGGATTTTTAGACAGTGCTTACTGCTGGCATAGTAAAGATCTGGAAATTAATGAAGATGGGCAGAAAAAATGGCCCTCCCTTCCTGGAATGAAAATCATAGGACACTTCACCTTGACTCGGTGTGAGCTGAAGCCGTGGCCATAAAACCACGATCGCATGATGTAACCAGTTTATGTGGAGCTCTTTGACTCAGCCCAGCCTAGATCCCATGTCTTCGCCAGCTCTGTGTCGCTCCTGCGCCCCACGGGTCCTTGCTGGACCTAGGAGCCAGGCGGAGGTACTCCAAAACTGTCTCCCCCCTTGCACGGGTCTGGTGCAGAGCTCCAGAAACCCGGAGTGG
>NW_010554417.1:3069-44888 GCF_000687285.1 Phaethon lepturus | reverse complement strand
AAAGCAGAAATGCGAGACCCGGCTGCAGGAGAGGCTGCCCGACCCACAGGAGCACGATGCACCCCTTGTGCTGTTTGGGCTGGGTAGTGCTTCAGGGATGTGGGGCTAGACCTAACATCCCTTTGAGAGAGGGGAAGGGGTGGATTGGGGGTGGGGGCAAAACATTGACGGTGTTAGTTGTCTAATCAAGCTGGCTAACGGTGGAGAGCTTTGCATTTCGTAACAGAATTTGAAACCAACTTCAGAGAAGCCTTATCTGGCGTGCCTCATATTTACCAGTGCAAATAAGAACAATGGGGTACTCCTTATATTCATACTATTTATAAATCGTTTTATTCTTTAATGATACATGGCACATTAATTGTAGCCTGACAAAGGAAACTACTTATGAAACGTTTGAGTAAACAACGAAAATCTGCTGCCTTGTCTCAGCTCCAAAGCCAGGTTTTTTTTCTTCCTAGTGCTGATAGTGCTGATTCTGAGAAATGTGTAATTATTTAAGTTATTGCTGTCATTTGCACTGATCTGAAAAGGGATCTCTAAGCTCTCGTTGAACTAGAGTAGGAGATGAATGCGCCTTATGTCAAAACCTGTTCCAAACCAATTTGTGGGTTTCAGTTCAAAGTTGTCCTTTTTTTCATCCTCTCTAATTTCTTTAATGATTCTGCCTTGCTACGTTTTCTTAATATCTAGAATTTCTCATTTCTTTGCTATTTCAGCAGCCTCTGGGCATTTTTGCATGTGAGGTCACTTCATAATTTTTATGTTAAAAATCACTAGACTTTAAAAACAACATTCTTTATTATGGAAAATATTATTTTTCGTGTGTCTTTAATGCAAACTCTAGAAATAATAGCCAGAAACCAGAGCAAAATTTTCACGTGCTTATTTTTGCTAAGTGTTGAATTCTTCATACAAATCTCTAAATGATTCTTGGGTTCTATCGATGTTAATAAGCAAGTCCTTTTCCATGTAAAACGATACCCCCCAGAGCTGCTGGAGGCTTCTCTCCATGTGTTAGTGTTAGGTGAAGCATTTGGTGGCCGTTCATTTAGGAGAACCGCAGAAGTTGGTCACCAAAGCCTGCTTGCCCTCTTGGTGTCTCCAGCTCTCACCATGAGCTTTACTGGGGCAAGACTACGTTGTCGCTGGCTCCTGCAATTTTTGCTATTGTCTTTTCCTGTTTCCTGTGAACCTTGAGACTGCATCTCATCAGAGGATGTTTGTACCCTTTTGACCGACGGAAGGAGACCTCAGGCGTTTCCATGGTCTCTTCTGAGTCTTTTCAGAGGTTGGATTTTGTTGAACCACCACTCCAAGGGCCACTTCTCACCCCTCTTATAACAAGGTGTCCGTTTAATTTATATCAGAGCAGCCCCTTAGCATGACATAGTTCTACTGGTATAGTTTGTTTCATCTGTGCCTAGACGAGGGAGTAGCATTCCTGTTAAGTCAGTTTGGTTTCTTACCCATGTAATTGTGTCTATGCAAACCCTGTGTGTAGACAAGCCCTACTACTCTTGGGTTCTAATTAGAAAAGAAATTTACGGTGACTAAAATTGAAGTAAAACAAGAGTTTTCCTAACGTATTCTCGTAGTCAGGAAAAGTGATGCCAGATCAGTACGGTACATCAGTACCATACTGATTTGTTTCAGTAAATTTATAGCCTTACTGCACTTTGCCAAGAATAATACCAGATATGTAGAGAAACTGTGTCTGTTTTACTATGATGTTTCTCTATTCTAATAAATCTTATTTTTAATTAGAGCCTTAGTCTAGACTGTCACCTAGGTTTGTTTGTGTAGTGATCTATTTTTGTTTACTTCCTCAGAGCAATAACATACCAAAAGGACAGTAGAACAGATGGAAACTGATAGCTACGATTGCACTGTAAAGATACATTTAGTTGCATTAGTTAATGCAAAAGAATTTCAAAGAGGCTATTATGAAGTGGTAATTTATGTGCCAACAGCTATTCAAAAAGTAATGAAAACAAGCATTTGCATTAGCATTTTCATATTCTGCGGTCCTCACACACACACGCTGTTAATAGGCTGTTGCTTTCATTGACATGGTGATCTTCAAGGAGCGTATAAGGGTTTGACTATATTTAACGCAGCCATCCAGACATGCAGCTCTACAGACAGAAAGGCGTGCTCGTGGTGAAAACCTTCAACAAGCTCCGAGGCTCAGACAGACAGAAGGAGCTTTGGGGGCTCCTTTTGGAGAAGGGCATCTTCTTGCGATGCATCACCTTGACTCTCTCTACCCTGTGGCCTGGAGGTGGCATTCCCTGGCCGAGTTTGGTTTCCCCACAGCAGCTGTGTGCGGGAAGCTGACTCCTAAGAGCCCCATGAAGTTGTTCTGGATCCTCTAATAAAGCTGAAACATGAAAAAAGGATTTTTCTCATGGATCTTCAAACGAAACAGATGGGAATAGCTTTGAGATGCACCATATGACTAGTATGTGAAGTATCACCAGCATTAACACAAAATTGTAACGTTCTTTATTTCATATATCCACATTTTCCAGCCTCGTGGCTAGCTATGCTCTTCTAAATATGCATGTACATGCACGTGTCAAATTCTGTCTTCGGCCACTCATTTGGATGTGCTTGGAAAGCAACCAAACTGGGTCAATTAACACTGCAGTTTTCTTCTCTGTAGCATCTGCCTGTACTGTTTCTGTTCTCTTCAGGTACCTATCTAGAGTGTTCCCAGCAAGAGTCAAGTCCCAAGTTGCTGTTATGAACAAAGAAGTGTGTAAAAGGTGAGGGAAGCGTGTCAGTGTGACTCTTTGCGTTCGTTTTTAGGAGATTCGGAAGGCAAATAAACACAATGTGCTTGTTTCTTCCATAGTACCTATGGCACAAGATAAGTGATGAAGGCTCAGAGCGAAGTCATTGTGCGTTGTGTTTGGTGTCACACGCGTATGCCTGTGTCACTGATGTGAATGAAGAGTGGGTTTATGAGCTACGCTCCGCTCTGGTATTACTGCTGATGCGAGTTTAACATCTACTATGAAGAAAAGAATGAACAAGTGACCTTTTTTCACTTAGTGAGTTTTGCTAGTGAGTGTTAGTTTTAGTTATAAAATAATTTAAGTTTTTTCCTTAAGGATTCCTTTGGAGGTATATTCAGTTTTAATGCTTTTGAAGCCTTTTCAAGATGTGTTTTTGTTACAATATGAATGACTGAAATATTAACTTACAATTGTAAGCAAGCGCTTCGTATCTAGTTCTCTTTGGGTTTTTAGGCAAAAGTTTTCTTGTTGGTAGCTGTGACATTTCTTGAAATATAATCCGGGAAAAGTCTATTAATTCTAAGAATGTATATAAGATGTTTCACCTACCCAAATCTGTAGTCTTCATTTTAAGCTATGTTCAGAATTATGTTCTGCTTTGACCAAATTAATTTAAGTAGCATCTAACACTATATAGTGCTGAAATAAATTCAGCAATAGCAATTGGCTATCAAAACAAGAATTTGATGTGTAGCATCCTGAAGCACCTGGGGAAAGGAAAAAACCAAGTTGACGTCATGGGGCATATATGTATATCAAGATAGAAAAAGCACTACTTGGAACTTTAAGCTAGAGGTGTGGGTTTGCCACCAGCACCGTGGATGGGGAAATACGGGATTATGTTTCCCTTGCAGTGTACTAGGAGAGAAATTGTTCCTTGGAGAGCTAGAGAGAAAACTGGGTTGAGGGCTTTTCATGTCAAGTCCTTTTTGGATCACTTTTGATAAATTAAGAGAATTCTACTGAATAGTTCAGAGAAATAAATAAGATGCTCGAGCTATGGTACATATCTGTAGTATATGTGCTTAAAGCTTGTACTTTCCATAGGGGTTTTCTTCTATCATATTACACTTTAGGTTTCCTGGTGCTTTTCCCCTTTCCCCATTCTTTACTCTTTTCAATACACCAAATCTTTTTAATCCATCAAAATGTCATGCTGTCTAAATATGAAGGCATGTTGCAATTACAAGGCTGTTCAGAAACAGAAGGCAAACTCAGTAGTTTATTGCAGTCTTATTCTTTGGAGACCTGCATTTTTGTTTGTGTGTGTTTAAACGACTTTTTTCGGAGCATGATTCTATTCCCTTTGAAAGTTGACTAATAAAGTTTTTACGCCTGTCTGCTTTGAGAAAAGAATTTGAGCCTTTATGATTTCGGTGAACAAATTAATGAAAATCCAGATTTTAAGCACAGTAGGGTCATGTCAGATTGTCTGGAAACCGTTTTATGGCGGTGGTGATCTTATATGAAGTAGTGGTTTTCTTACCACTGTTTTCTCTCTCTAACAGCACTCTTAACTCCTGTACTTTTACCTTTCGAGGAGTCAGCTTGTTTTAGTCTATTTTTATGTATGAATTTTTAAACTCCAAATAATTCCTATGGTCAGCACTGAAAGTTGCATGGGTTTTATCATCTGTTTATTTCTCCATGCTGTGTTATCAAGTGGGGTTGCTGTTACTCAGAATAAGGTTAAGTGATCGTGTTGAGATCGTAATTAATTAAACATAAGCACCGATACCTTATTATTTCAAGTCCTGCAATTGCCAGACTGAGAACGCTGCTTGACCCATGTGCTGGTGGAGAGGGGAGGAAGTGGGAGTGGACGTTTTCTTGCAGGGCAGGAGCAAGCTGCGCACATGCCTGCCAAAATACTTGGATCAGACTAAAGGAACACAGATGGCTGAGGCTGATAAAGGTGTCTCTTATTGTTTTGATTTTTTTTTTTTTCTTGCTCGGTACTGTTTTGAGTTTGTGTGTGAGAGAGGGGTAAGAGGGGAGGAAGATGACTATATGAATGTTTATTTTAATACATTTTTACAGTGTAGGAAAGAAGTTGTATAAATTCAATACTCTTGCATGTCTGTGCTCAGTAGGACGCCAAAGGCTGGAGCTAAGCCCTCCTTTTAGATTTCTGTAACAAACGAACAATAATGTGTCCTTCGGGATTTATGTCATGCTGTCCGACCTTCACTTCTTATCTGCTAATAGGAAAATCCCAACACAATGCTGAAAGTAGCTCCTAAAAAATTGGACTGAGAAGCCTTAAAAGCATGTGGCCGCCTCCGCTCATAACCAGCCTCAAGGCTAGCTCTTCTCTTACACGGCCCCTTCGTGTCTCCCTGTTCCTCGGGTCACTTATTACCATGTCTTATGTGATGTGTGTTTATATCTAAATGTGTCTATATGTGTGTATATGCACTTATGTATAAATGATGGCTTGTCCCCTGAGGAGGTAGTGCCTGACTCTGCAGTTTGCTTGGCAGAGGAGGAAGCCAAGCCACCGCAGGACAGGGACGTGTAAGGGAAGAGCAAGTCCCACAGACTCTTAATCTGAGCAAAGCCCAGTTCTTCTTAGCATTTGTTATTTATTGTTGTAGAAATTAACTGGTCACCGCTATCTGAAAGTGGGATCCCTGAACTTTAAAGCTGCTTGCAGAAATAAATTGTTGTCACCAGACATAACATGTCATGTTGTTTCAAGTCTGTTGGATCTGTTACACCCATAAGCAACACCATCCATCAAGGCAGGGCTGAGGAGATAGGAGTAGAAGCAAGACCTTTTTTCCTCTATCTATTTAAAGCAAAGTCTTAAACAGGCAATTTCATTAGAAGGCCTCAAGAAAGATTTTTGTTTTGTAAATGATGGCAGTAATGTTCTGCTCATGACAGCTGGAAATCCACAGGATGTTCTTGCTGGTGAGCATGAAAGAAAAATGGTACTTGAGACTTCATGCTAGGGCAAATAAAATTTATTTTTAATATCTTTTTCAATTTCCAGTCATTAAGTTGAGATATTGCAGTTGTTTTAAATAGAAACTAATATATTAAAAATCTAGTTGCAAAACCGGACTCCTAATGGTATACTGTAAATAGCTAAGACCAAACTTCTTCTAAAACAGTGCTGTTTTGGACTGTTGTCTTCTAAATGCTCTTTATCTCCTTCCTTGATCACCCCATATGTATATATTTTTAAAATAGACATTGAAATACTTTTTGTGCAAAGTTGCCAGAAACTGATGGAAGGAGACAGTGTTTCGTTCTGAGATTCAGTGCTATACAAATGAATGTGCTTTTCTGATGCCTTGAGGTCTCACGTGTGCAAACAGTCTCTTCTATAAATACACCATAGTATTATGATTATTAATTGTGGCTATTACTAAACAAATAGAAAAATAAATGCAGCCCAGCTACATTGCCTCTGGAAAAAAAAAAGAGCCCCTTTTTGTGAGCAGGGAAATGCTACTTTTTTCCATGAAAATGTATCATTGTTATTACAGCTTTGGCTCTAGAAAGAATGTATGAGCATGAGAATCTGGAATTTATAAAAGAAATTATTACTAACAGTGGACTGGCTTTTCTTTGAGTTATGCTAATTTTCCATCACTGTAACTGTATTTTATTTAATTAAATTACTCTTCATTTACATTGGTATAACCAAGCAGAAAATGAGGCCCTGAGTAAATAAGAAAGAGTTTCTATCTGTGTAAATTAAAATCTATATTGAAAGTGACACAGGGTAAACACTAAACATCTAACAAAAAACTTGCCTTTGCCAAGGAAATAAGGAAACCAAGACGTTCTGCAGTCTATAATTAGGCACTTTACATGGATGTAGCTCTGTAAAAAAGAATGCAAGACAATGGTATTGGCACAGTACTCCAAGGAAAAGAACTAGAGATAAATTTTATAATGCGAAGTGGGCTACAGGACAACTTAATAGAGAACAGTTTTGTAGGATCCTCTGTTGAGAAGTCAATTAAACTGTAGAAATTAATTTGTAAACATACACATTGCTTACTGTTCATATAATTTAAAAATAAAGGGGACCTTTATGTAGTATTAGAGTGCTTTCTGTTGTGGTATGGTGCTAAAGACAAAAATTATGCTTTATTCGACCTAAGTCGGGAGTAGGTACGTGATGTTTACATAGGCTGGTAACAAGAACGGAGAAGCCATCTAAAGTCGTTTGATGAGAGCTTGTAAATAGCCTAAAAGCTGTGCACATACCACATCTATCCCAGCTACTAATAGCTGCTTGCACTTAGGCAAAGCGAAGAACAGGAGTAAAAAAAAAAAAAAAAGGCAGCACTAAAAAGGGTTGTGTTGATATGCCCACCTACATAATCTTATTGGTTTTACTGTAATGAAAATATGAAAGTAATATTATTTGGGAATAAGAATGGTTCTGTATGGGGGAAAGATGTAGGCTTAGAACGTAGTTGTTGAGAGACTTGTGTCTGCGCACGCATGAAGACCTAACTGCAAAATTCTGTTGTCTTCGCTCCTCTGTTTAGTTCCTTGGTAGACCAGAAGGACTACTACTGTACGGCTAACAGAATTTGACCTTCTGCTAGCACCAAGACTTCTTGTAGGCCACCTCCTGATTTACAGGAAAATAAGATATTTCCCATGTAAAATAAAATGGGCTGCTCACTAAAAAGGGAAATCCTTGGGACACGTTTGTGTGCGCTGCAGGGAAGGGCTTCACCAAAGGCAGTCTGAATGGAGCGATTTGCCTCTTTACTGCTGTCAGAACCAGCAGCCCTTTCACCTGAAGGGGTGGTGAGTTTTGGAGGCACCTGCAAGCTCTCGTCCCTGCGAGCGTTCTTGGTATTTGCTTAATGTAGGGACTATAACATTATGATTGAGGTATTTCTTCATTTGGATCTCCAGATGCATCTAGTGCTTACGGTTGAATTCAGAGCATGTAATTTTAGCTTTGTAAGACTAATAGGCCACTTGTTGAAGCTTCCAGTGTCTCCTCAGGGAAGGACAATAGATCCCCCAGAGACTGTCCTTCAGAGGCAATCAAGAAGTAGAATATGCCCATCTATCATGGGGTGGGAGATTCTCCCTCCTAAAGTGTCCATGCTGGGACCTGCATGCCTTGCCTAAAGTAAGCCACTGTATTTGACATTTGGCTAAATTTAGGTAGTGAATCCCATAGGAGACGCCAGTTTCTGTTTGTCAGGAATAGTGACCAGCAGCTGCTTATAGCATGCTTGAGCCGCAGGTTGGTGCTAACAGATCTACCTTCTGATGGCCCCTCCATCTGCAGATGGAAGGGTATGAAATAGACTGTGTATTCAATGGCTCATAACTGTTTAACCAAGTTTACGTAGCAATCTCCTCTTTAGAAGAAATTCAGCTTATTAATAGTTTTTTTAATTGTCATTCAAGAAAATTGTATTGAAAGGAAAGAATTGCTTTTAACAGGCTGAAGGTTACTGTCTTTCACCACCACTCCAAAATATTTTTAATAGGACTGTAACAAATACCTAGTTATCTCTGTATTTCTTCATTTAAAAAGTCTAATGTTTAGAATAAAGGATTCCGAAACAGAAATGGCGCATTGGATTTCCTTTGCGACTGCCACAGACACTGATTAATTGGGACAGTCAGCACGACTTACTTTTAGAAAGAAAAAGCTTAATGATTAACTAAGTTCTTTTTCTGTCCCCCCCACTGAGCATATAAAATGCTTAAAAAGAATGTAGAAATGAGGCAGTTGGAGTTGTTGTGCACAATAGAAACATACATTTCACAATATACTATATATAGCCAGAAATATTCATTTCCACGTGATAGCTGTCAAGATCTGAATATAATAACGTATGCTCTGCGTAATTTGGTGGGTGTGTTTGAGAGAAAATCTGTCATTCTCCCTGGGTTGTAGACAGAGTAACACCTATACCGAATGATTTACCAACACTTGTTTTATGTATGTTGCAACACTGGAATTGAAAACCAGGGGTTTGATAAGCTATTGCCAATTCTAAGCCAAATGACGTTGCTCTGGCTTGTCGTTTCTAAATGCCCAGTGAAAAGTAATGAGACTCGAGATGGGCTCTCCGTGCATGTGTGGATTTCTTCATTGGTGTCATCTGAGGAAATGAGGAGTTTGTTCTGTACATAAGGGAATGGTAAGGCACCCTAACACAGTTGGCAATGGCTGTCGTGCTCCACTTGTTTTTCCATGTTGGTGGTGACTGCCAGCGATGATTGCTGCATGCTGAAACGTGTAATTAAGCATCTTTTGAATGAAGCCTATATAATATTCAGTATTTCTTTTACCCGCATCAAATTTAACTCTGTTGACACTGCATTTTCAAACTAGAGTAACATCTAGAATTTGTGCATATTCTTTTGCTAAACATGTCCTTGAGATTTGTTATATCAAAATATTTATCTTCTTATTTGTCTCTTTAAACTGGCATTTGATTTTTATTTAAAGGGATAGTGGGACGACAGCTGAGCTGCTGCTGTGCTTTAGGAAACTATTTGCTTTTACATCGTGCAAATCTTCCCTATTATTTAAGAATGCCTCCTTCGTATGTGGGAGCCTGCAGAGCAGAGGTGCGCTCAGGAGGAAATGGGACAGTAAGAGGGTCGATCAATCTCGTATGAATTGGGTTCAACAGGAACAGCCCAATGTATGTAATAGGTGCAAAGCTTTTGGAGACACCATGAGTTGTGGGGCACCACAGTTGTTGCTCCTGTTCAGTGACATCAGTTGCATTTCTCCATTCTTAACCTCTCTTGAGACCCCCGGTTTACTTTATGGAGTCTTTGCTCTTTTGGGGAAGGTTTTCCCCTGTATTAGCTGATAGCTCTCTGTAAATTGTGATTTACAGAGATTTACCCTGCCGCAGTCACGTGAAGAAGAATAGTAGAATATAGCTATGTGATTCACCACAACTTTTAAAATACAAAAGTTCATGTAATGTTGTGGTAATCTTGAATCCATTTAACAGGTGTTATGTATAGACTTACGTGAAAGTTACAGCAGGGTAGTTTCAGTGTGATGACTTTATAAGTTTTGAAAGACTTACCCTTTGTAAAACTACTTTATAAATACGGCATTGTGGATTTACACAGTCAATGCCTGTCAGTAGCTTCCCGTTCAATGTTTTTGTTTTATGAGTCCCCTAAAAGTAATTTTCCCTCAAAGTTATTAAACTCAGTGAGTGATAGTTTCATTAGTGCCAGCTTGCGTACACCTAAGCATTTGAAATATAGTTTTATCTTGCTGGATGCTGGAATTGGGTCTCTTGGAGCGTGTGAAGAACGTCATCAGAAAAATTTACAACTTCAAGTCCAAGCCTAACATATACTTTTGAGAGGTTGTTTATGTTACAGGCTGATAGGTTTTGCCTGGCTCCCCTGGCTTTCTAAAACACTGGTGGGATGATGACACGGTGATGTGATGGTTTGGTGCTCCCTCATCTTGAGGATGTACTTTCTTTTGAGGAACATAAATTCTACTCCGGACAAGTTTGTATTGATTTTATCGTAACAGTGGCTTTATTTTCTGAAAGTGGCCTGCATTGGATATTAGTATCAAAGCTTTCAATAGGTTTGGAGTCTGGGCGTCTTCTAGGACTTGGTTCCTTTCTTGTGTGCCTGTTTTGGGTGGGAAGGGGTACCTCTGTAAGGCTGCACTTTGCTCCCAATGGGAAGGGCCGCCATACCTCATCCTTGGCATAACTGGAGCCACAGAATAACCCCATTTGCTTTAGAATCTTCTCTGTATTGGGCCTTCATCTTTTTTTTTTTGTTTTTTTTAATAAAAATCTGTTATCTGTCCTTACATAATTTTTACATAGAGGCTTATGTTTTTCTTTATCAAACAGAAAACCACGTTCTTAACTTTTAAAAACATAACTTTTATGTTTAATAGCTATTATTTTGAAACCAGAAATGTTGTAGTAGTCAGGTTTTAACTGTGGCTTGCAACAAGTTTGCCAAAAAACAAGCAAGTTATCTAAGGATTTAGTTACTAGTGCAACCGCTCCCTCATTTCAAATGCAGACCTTCCTGGGTGCATAATGGGATCCAGGAATGAGTGGAATGATGGAATGCAACTGGATCCCAAGGCTCCATGACAAGTCAAGGTCATCCGCAGCCAGGGCTTCAGTGGTCGTTGAGGATGAGGAATTGGCCGACTGCAAAGCAGTTTTCCCCAGGCACAGAGGACTCCTGGTTATCGAATGCCCTGGCAGGGGAGGTGGCTAAACACCCATGTCCCTCTTGCAGAGTAGGGAGAGCCTCACATAGGAGAGCTGGAGAGAGGTGCTCAGGGCAAGGTGTTAGAAACTGGGATGCTATATCTTGTCACCCTCCCTACGGAAAGGGGTAAAGCGGAGCCCCTGATCCAACTAACCACCATTACTTGCTCTATAATTTCCCCTCGCCTTTGCCCTGGCTCTGAATCCTGTAGCCCACATCTCCAAAGCATCATCTTGGGAGGAAGGTCAGGCAGGCCGTGAACTTGCCGCATGCATGTGCAATGATGCTACGGAGCGAGGGAGGCTTGCCCCGAGGGCTGCCACCATCGCCTGCCTCTCGCTCTCGGTTTTGTGAACTACGTAGAGCGGTCGTCCGAAGTGAAATCACTGCAAGGTAATTCCTTGGGTGGGAACTTGAGCCTTGACTCGAGAGGATCACTTAAAAGCAGTAAGGTAACAAACCTTTACTTTAGATGACAGGTGCTATATTTTTCTTGCTGTTGTACTCTAGTTTGTCATTGATGGCACCCATGGGTGCTTTACCCTTCTGTTAAATTCCAAATGTTAATTACATATATATATGTGTGTGTGTGTGTGTGTTTTATTTTGGTATGTAGTTGTTTGTATTTATTGTTTTTATTTAACACTTCTTCCTGCCCTGTTACTGGCAGCATTATTTGATTTATTTCTGGGATTAATTCTTATCCCTTTGAAATCTACGGAGCCTTTAAAAAAGAAGAAAGAGATCCTAACAATAATAGTAGCATTCAAGCTCCTTTATCTTCATTTTGTTCCAGTGCAGTGGTGGATATTCCAAATTCTCCATGGTAGTAGAGAAGTATTTCAGAAGCAAATATCTTGCCAGATCTTTGCATTTTCATTACAATTATTGCTAAGGAGAAAGAGTACTTTATCAGCCATAGGCTTTGTAGCACTAGAACATGGATGTTTAAAGCTGATGCAAATGAGTGTTCTATTTTCATTGTGAGTTTACTGCTGAAGTAGTGCAATTTTTAAGAACCAAAGATCTTTTCTTAGAAAGACTTCACTGGCATCTCTTTGGTAAGCAAGCGGCGCAATGCATCCCTGCGGTTTCTTACAGGCAGAACAGAAAGATCTCCTTTACTCTGCCTATTTTGTTACTCACGGATTATGTGCATTAGCTGTTATCCCATTATATGGTACATTCATAACTGTTCTGTTCAGGGCCTGAAGTAACCAGGTTGGAACTGTGTATAGTCCCGCTGACATGAAAAGAGCACAGACAAAAAAGACCTGAGTGTTTGGCTACTGTGAGGACAAGTAATTAACCAAAGATTTTTATTTATTCAAATCAGTTCAGCATTTCTTTCTTGTATGCTTACCTGCCTGACTGCTAGTCTGGGGCAAGCATCTCCCTGCTTTGGTTTCACATAGCACATTTGGCCTCAGCCGCAAACAGGGAGATAATTTCTTCCTCCTGAAGGTGCTGCCCGATCTTAGAGTGGCACAAATAAGGGTTTGTTCCTATGCTGTAAGTCTTACAAAAACAAGGGTTGGAAACTGCGGAGCTTCCCTACGTTAATCAAAGACAGTCAAGTTGCAGTAACAAGTACATTTCTTTTCCTACAATATTGTTTATATTTTGTTTCATTCTCTTAACATAATCCCGTAACTGAGGTCCTACTCTGGACTGAACTTAGAATTTGCACTTGTAGCATTAAACTGTTTTAATATCCATTTTTCTACTTAGAGAATTTTTGGGGCAAACACAGTACACTTTCGAAAGAAAGAATTTTTTATTTTTTATTTAAGTGTTCTTAGACCAAAAATAGTTCTTCTTGAGTAAAGCGTAGGAATGAATGCAGCACTGTCCTTGACCGGACTAATTACCGAATACCTCGAATTAAGGATATTCATCAAGTCAACCCAGGAAAGAAGTGATCTAATAAAAAATAGTGTTTAAAGAGCTTTCATCTCCAGTGAGATTACTTCCATGAGTCAGTTGAAAAACATTCACCTTTGTTCATTGACATTTAAGAAATTAAGTAGCTTGGAGCTACTCATTATGTTGTAGTTACTTAATACTTGCTTAACTGCCGATTGATGCATCTATAATAGAGAATTAATTCTGGAGAAATTGTGTATGAGAACTAATTTGGTATTTAAGACTTCCTTAACCGCTAAACTATATTACTATTAACAGTGACACTTTAAAAATTAATTATAATAACAATTAGCATAGTAAAACCATGTCAATTCCCTTTATGAATATAGTATAATATCTTCTTAAAAAAATTGTGCACCTAAAAAGTTTTGCCTGCAAGGCAAGGGAGGTTTGTGAGGCTTGGGCAGATGTCGGATCTAGCCACTCAGTTATGGCTGGGACAAGTGTAATAATGCAAGGCAGAGTGCATGGAATTGTCTGCATTTGGATTAATTTAAGTGCTGTTTTCTTTATTAGACTGCTCTCTTCACCCGGGTTTGATGTGCATTCCTAGCAGCATAGGAATATGCATTTTGGTGGGAAAAGGAAAATAATACACTATTTCATTCAATTGTAAGAGTTGAGCCTAGAAGAGAACATTGCAGTCAGGTCTGTCACGTGTGTGTGTGTCCGCGTATCAGCTAAATATGTAGAATAATATACGTGTAAAGGAAAAGGAGTTGTTTCTCTCATTACAAGCTTCATATGCTTACAAATTTTCATGTTGATGGATTATTTTTTGAGATATCCTTTTTATGTAGATAAACATTTCAATCCAAATGGCGGAAGATCTTAGACGTAGCAGCACACATTATGTGTTATGTAGAGGACAGCCAAGAAATGGATGTAATCGTCCTATCATCACCTTTGAGGATGTAATTGTCCTATCATCACCTTAGAGAGGTTGGGGTGGCTCTGCTGCTGGGAGCATATGTCACTACTGTGCTCCTGAAGGGGATGACGTATCTTCATATGGATAACATACTGGTAACTCTTGAAGGTATTGCTGTCTATTCCTTACAATGTTATCCTGATAGCTTTCTGTCATAGCCCAGGAAAATGAACAGAGCAGCAGAAAAAGGCTACTATAGGGAAGGGTAAACTTCTGGCTAAAGGTCTACAATACTGGGCATCGATCCCAGCCCGGACTCTATCATGCTAAGGAGATTACTCTGTCTGTGCCATGACAGCTCACCCAAAATGTGTCAGAAATATTAGTCACCTGTTAGTTTAGATTAATGAGCTTTACAAATTCATATTTGGCAGGTTTGGATAGATGTTGCTGATTTTTTTTTTTCTTCTTCCCCCCGTAGTTTGAGAGGTAAGTCACACAGAAGCACGCCCCATGGGACAGTTATCTATACCAGCACTTGAAACCTCTGCATCTGCCCTGTTAGCTTGGGTTCAGTCACTAGAGGTCAGAGGGCACCAGTGTTGCCCATGGTCATATCTAAAGGCAGTTTTCTCCCCCTCTGACTCTTAAGTTGCTTTTTGCCGGTCCTTCTTAATGCTTGAGCACACCCTTTTATTTTCACAAATCCTGCCTTGCAGGTTCTCCACTTCTCTTTATTCACAGGCTCTCTCGGCAGTAGGAAAACTAACAGTTCTTACTCATATCAATGCTTAACAAAAATTTGAATCAATCAAAGTTACTTTTAACTGAAGGGAATATTGATACTAACGGATCCCTAAGGATTAGAACTCTATCAGGTAGATACTGTGCTGCTTGGTGTAGTTGAAGAGCTCACATCACTGGAAAATAATCTTGCTGCTGAAAAGGAAAGCATTGGTGTGGTCAGTCTCTGTGCCACGCTACTTTTGAAGCATAATGGAGACTTCTGAATAAACAAACTAAATTATTGTTACGTTCTAGATCTCCTTATTCACTGCTGAAAGCTACCTGCTTGGCACTGATGCTTGTTGTTAACTTTTAAAACTGTTAAATCCATATTACAAGATACTGTGCTATTACCAGAGGTCATTTATAACAGGTGGTTCCTACACCCAAAAGATCATAAACTGGTATAAAAGACAGAGCAAACAAAAGCAAAAGTCAGTAACATGGATCGATGAGAACATGGTGAGTGCCATCGGCTGTAATGCCAGGGCTCTGTAACGCCTGGAGCCTGGACACCTTTTCAGAAGAAATCTTTGAGAAAAATGTCGTCCTATCGGCGTTGGTAGAACATAGTTGACCTATGCTCACTGTTGGGTTTTTTTTCCAACAGGAGTGAGGTTTTATTTAGCTGAAATGAAAATGGTATTTGCCAGATCATTTTTGAGAAGGGGGATGTTTAGTTAGAGCAGGACACGGTATTTGTAGGTCCACAGCAGGTAGAGTTAAGTCCTGAGTTAAGACTGGGTATAGGTAAGTATGAAACAGTGTGGAACAACAGATGAAGCTGTGGAAGTATATGTAGGTATATTCCTGCAATGCTGAATGCAACTAGGTAGGTAACAGTGAAGTTAGTTCTTGCTTCAGAGGAGGGAAAATAAACCCCAAACATAACGAAACAAACAAACAAAAAAACCCCTAAACAAAACCCCAAACCACAAAAAAAACCCAAATGAGGAAAAAATAGTAAAAATATTTCACTAGAAGCGTTTAGAAAGACTTGAATAAACAAGATGGAAGGAAGATGCAGTAAGATTCAAAAGCGTGGTGCCCTTGAGAAGAATCCTTGCTATACGAACTGAGAGAACAGACCAGAGCTGCAGGGTGATGTGCAGGGAGGAACACCAAGTTTTAAGCAAGGAGCATCTGGTATGACTTTGGAGACAAAACGGAATCAGAGGTGATGCCTACCTGACAGGAGTGGTGGTGCCTCAGGTGAACAAATATATTCCATGAGCTGTGATTCAGATAACCTTCTGATTAATGACAAAAGATGTCACGTGGTTGTAACTTATTTTCAGTGATTTGTCAATGTCTGCTTGTGCCCCGGAACCGCTGCTATGGACAGACAGCATTTCTTAATGGAACTTGTTAGATATTTGTCCTCATCCCCATGTTTCATTACATGTTAGGCCTTAACTTCAAATACATATATTTGTCTTAAGCTGTCACAAATAAAAGCAAGTGCTTGGTTGTCCTCATCGTATAATATTTAAAAATTTTGGAGTTTTTTTTCTTAGATGAGCAGTATCTCCTTGTTTTCAGAGAAATAGTTCAGTTGTATTCTTGTGAGCTGCATGGGATTACTCCTTTCTTAGAGGCAATCAAGTTTTTCTTATTTAATTTGCTGTTGACAAGTGTGTTGTTTTTTTTAAAGTAATGCTCTTAGAAGGTCATTTGACTTTTGAGGGTTATTCACTTTGTTAGCCCAAACACTAAAACCTTGTGTCCTTGGGTTCTGATTAGTGACACTTTAATAAAGTCATTTGAAGTTCAGTGGACTGAATTTTCCACCTTTTCTAATGTTTCTATGGTCACAGGGAAGCAACCTGTATTCAATCTTTTAAATGCAAATCTTTTAAAAGTTACTGTGCAATTTTCTGTACCAGACTTCTTTATGTGTTACAAAAAGTGCTGTCTTTTTAAACAGCTACAGCAGTGTCTTTCTCTTTCTTTTCTGTTTTCCTCCTCTCTCTCTTTCTAGTGATGTGACAGCAATTGACTAAACTTGGGTCTTTTGGGACAACAAAGGGTTGAGAAAAATCTTGAAGGTTTTTATTGCTGCACTTTTTTTTTTTTTGGCTGGGCCAGGGCAGACAAAGGCCTTTCCACTTGATTAGATAATAAGGCTAACGTGGGCTTTGAGTGAAAAATATCTTTGCCTTCTGCTCTTCTTTTTCTTCCAACCAAAAAAAAAAAAAAAAAGAGGGGGTGGGGAAAGAGAAAACTATGCCTAATCAGCCACAATTAAATCTTTCATGGTGAACTCACTTTGGAAGAATTAATGCATTTTGTATTGCCTAACAACTCAAGTGAACGTTAACAACACGTGAGAACTGAGGGGAAGAAAAATTATGGCTGTCTTTTTTTTGGTTCTCAAGGAATAGGGAAGGGCAGGTCATTGACTTGATTTTCATGGGAAGATTGACTCTGGAGCGCTCGCATATCCAGGAGCGGAGCGAGGGGGTATTGACAGCTGGGGCTTGGGGAGGGGAGCGTGCGGGAGCAGTGATTGCGCCGGGGCTTGTTGGGGAAGAACAAGGGAAGATGGAAAACAAAGCCCAGAGAGGGAACAGTAGCTGCAGTGTCCCAGGGCTGAGGGGCTGCTTCTCATCTGTGGTGCATGCGTGTTGCACTTGGACTTGAGCAGTTGTGGTGGAGAAATATTCGTGTAATGAAAGGTAGAGAAATACTAGTATAATGAAAGGGGCTGCCCTTAAGGGAGAAATAGTTTGCTTTTAATGAAGCTGGAGAAGTTGTACCATGCTCCTCCATGCGTACTGTGAAAGGGTACTGAAGCTGCTCATTCAGCCCTTTCACCCTCCTTGCTGCTGAAGAACAGCTCATGCAAAAGAAATTTGGGAATCCAGATGTGTTTTCCCAAGATTTCCTAATAAGTACTAAAGGCTAAGAACAGTAACTAAAGGTGTGTTTAATTATTATTTTAAAGATTTCTTTCATTGGACACTTGTTTTGTTTGTACTCTCTGATTAAAAATAATCTGCACACTGAGGCGTGCTCACGTGAATACATCAATATAGCAATTATTCCCCCTTCACCTTCGTGGGTCCTGGACTTCGCCTGACATAGGCATCCAGACAGACCCTGATGCACAGCTGGCAATGTGGATATTCATACAGTCTTCTCACCCCTTCGCTTCCGAGGGAAATGCGCACGCCCCATCCTCTGCTCATTGTACAACCCTACTGCCTCTGCCATGCACGTCCCAGACGTTTTTCCTCCTCTCCCTCCACTCATGCGTGCCCATTCCCAGAACGGTCACAGCCCTATTCGCTCGCCCGCAAGACCTCAAATCATCATTTGTCTCCTTTTACCCGATTAATCTCTTGTCTTTCTCATTCCTCCCTCTACCATCATTTCCCCCTCTCACTGGGTGCCAGCAGCTCTACCCCCAGCCAAGTTTCCTTCTAATGCAGTGGTTCTTTCAGCTTCTTCCCCTGGAAGGTTTTGATCCCTCTTGAGCATCACATGCACGACACAAGATCGTTATTCAAAGTAAATAATTTTTTCCTTTAAGAAGCCCGCACTTAGGGTGAAGTTGCAATACTTTAAAGCCTGATCTTGTGAGCTGTTAAAATAACTTAAACCAAAGAAAAATGTAAATTGTATGTGGCTTTGCAGGTAAAAGAAACAAGGCAAGAGCCAAAACTAACATGTTTGGTCCTTAAATGCTGCCTGAGAGAAGGCTCTTGCTAGTCCTTAAGGCTTTTACCTTGGCATCCAGGCTCACCCGGGCTCCGAAAGGTGGATGCCCTCTGTAGCAGCCAAGCGAACCCTTCTCCTTGCTCAGAGTCCCACGCCTGGTTGTGTAGCCCAGTCCTAAAGGTTTCACCACTGCACACAGAAAAATCACAACTCAAAAGCTCAGACTTCCCCCCCCCCCCCCCGCCAAGTACTTAACCTGGTTTTGGCAGCAAAAACCTTTTCTGCTGTGTCAGAAGTTTCTTCAGTTCATTCAACTAATTCAGGTCATTTAGAACTGGGGAACTGTTTGGAAGCTGGAGAAAATCGAGAAAGCATACTTTCCTTATCCAAAAATAATGACAAAACTGTGAGAGAATGAGATCTGCTAATTGTGCGCTGCTGGGGAGCAGGTGACGAGATGATGGCTGGGTTTTTCCTCCCAGTCTCCGAGGCCAGAGGAGAGGTCAGGAGGATTTTTTTTTTCTTTTAATATTTCTCTGTATTTGTCAGACCCTTTTTTAGCGCACGTTGCAGGATTACTAGTGTCAGTGGCTGTGACTTCATAGGTGGCGACACAGTTAAGTACATCTTCGTAGTCTCACCTTATAGCCAGATTGTCATTAATTCTTTTGAACTGCCCATAGTGGGCTTGTGAATATATAATCAAGCTATGCAAGAGTATGAAAGCTATTTGTTTTATTTAAGTATATATATGATGTTGCTCTGGGATGTAGCTACCTCGGTTTTCTCTCATTGCCATATTTATTACTGTTTTGGTTGTTTTATTTGGGGTTTTTTTTCCATGAATTGCTTAGCCAGACTTGTGCAAATACTTTTTTCTAATTTTTTTTAACCTCTTATGAAATTAGTCGGCTGAATTTTTCTTTTTAGCAAGCTGGAGTTATTGTTCACACATGTAGGTCTTAAAGAGTTTACACAGTTGTTCTGAATTTGAACAGTTCTCTGCAATGGCATATAACAGCTATCCAAAGCAAAGTCCAGTTTTTGATGCTGACTGAAAGCAAACCCACCCACACTCCCCAGCATCCAAAACACCCCAGGGTTAGTGCTGCACAAAGATCACTATAGGAAGTGGGTGAGGTTTTTTTTTTACCACTGGCTTTTATCTGAATCCCCGCTTTGCTTGAGCTTTAGAAGTCAAATGAGCAGAAGAAATGCAGTAGATGATTTGAGATGTGTGTGGGAAGAATGGAAGCTGAAAGATTGGCTTTCTGAAGGCTACACTCAGTTCCTGCCTTCCGAAAGAGACCACGGGGAGGTTATTCTTCCTGACTGCATCTCTGCAGCAAAATAATTGCCTTGAGGATGGCGCTGTGGAAAAACATTTATTTCAGATTATCTTTGTTTTAATGGAGGTAAAAAAAAAAAAAAAGCAGAGATAGGGAATTGTTTTGGATAAATTTAAGTGCTTTATGAATAATTTAATAATCATGAATGGCATCACTAAAATCAAACAGAAATGTGGATTCCTAGACATGATGGCTTTAACTAACATCGTTGTATTTCACGAAGCGGCAGCTGTGAGTGCTGGAACGTAGCTGTGCTTCGCGAGCTCTGGTCTGGAGGGAAATGGGGGTCTCTATGCTTTTAAGTGGTGGGGGTGAAATGATGGGAATGATGGAGGAAGATCAGGTATTAGGAGGTCTTGGTGCACTGGAAGCTCAAGGCAACCTTGTGGACACCGCAGAAACAGGACAGGAACGTGGACTCTGGCAGCAAGTGGCTTCTGCCTGCCTGAGATACCTCCTGCTGGCTATCTTCCAGTAGTCTTCTTGAAGACCTGGGAGCAAGCCCGGGTCCCGCGGGGGCATATTGCACTCTCTCTAGCTCCTGCCAGATCAAATGCTCTCCTCAGCTTAGACCTACGATGCCTTAATCGATTAGTCCCGAGAAGCACTTCCAACTGTAATTGGTCTGATCTGTAATCTTATCACCTCGCCTGACAGATTATCCATTTTTAGCCGATTTGTGGGCCAGCAACCTGCATGTCCCAGCAAGCCGATGCTGTCAGGTCAGTCCTTCTGCTTGCAGAATTTCTATAGCTGCCTCTTACCTTTCTGGCAGCTCAGTGCCCCTCTAAACTAGGGAAAAGAATTGACTGAAAAAGGAACATTGGGTCAGGAGAAGATGACGTTTGAGTGTTCAGAGAAAGCTTTGTGTTATTGCTACTCATTCAAGCAAAATAAACCCTCTAAAATTTGCTTTCACTGAATTTGGAGATAGCGTATTAAGATGTCAAATCGTGGTGCTGTATGTTGTGGATAAACAAATGTAATGTAGTGACATTGCATAAAATACAACAATATCTGTAAAGAACTGAAGGCGCAAAAGATGGAAAATTCATTCTTGCTAATTAGTATTTCTGCAGGCAACTGCCGTTTTCATTCCAAAGCTGTTTCATAGCATCATGGCTGTTATCCAATGTATTTCTTAAGTTGTAGCCTTTTTGTCTGAAGTTAAATGAAAAATTTCAGATCCAACCCATTGTACATATCTAATGAAATTATTCCAACAGGAGAGTAGGGTGGAAAGTCATTCCTAGACATGTGTATTTGTCAGGACGTCAACATGACTTCCAATTATTTGCCACACCTTCATTTCTGCCCCAATATAAAAAGCAAGAGCAAAAGCTTTTTCATTGCCAGCCCCAAGGCTCTAGATGTTACAGCTGGCCTTTCTGCACCTCACACTTTATGACTCTTTGGAAAGCCGTGGGTTTTTGTGTTTCTACCCCTTTCTAACCTCTTGAGCACTGAAAGGGTGGAATCTCTGATTTATCACTTCCATTGTTTGTATTAATCTAAGCCTTGAGTAGATCTAGTCTCTATCTTCAGCTGTTATTACCAATAGTTTTCCCAAGTTGCTTGGCACTTTTTTGAGTGGTTATGTGGTTGGATATTGCAGAAATGTAACGCGGTGTATTTCTAATTTTTCTGAAGTTAGTGTTGGTTGCAGTAGGATTTCATGATCTGAAAGAGAAAGCTGATTCTCTACGTAGTTTCTCAACTTCTTTGTGCATTATTAGAATAAACGCACATATTTTCTACTTGCAATTTGGAATAGACAATTTAGATGATGTATTTCTTGTAAGTTAGACAGCTTTTATTTAAAATGCATGTAACTGATTAAGTGGCTTGGCAGCCAGTCAGAATGATTGCTTAAGTACCGCAACTTCACAGTAACTTTCAAACGGAAAACCAGCCAGTAATTTAGTGATATCATTGAGAAACATAACATTCTTTCAAATCAAACAAAGACGTTATACACAAGGGATAGACATCATCCTGCTTTTTGGCCATTGCTGGCTCATACATTCCTATATGCCGCTTTGCTCCCTGTTAAGCGAAAATGAATGTTGAGTATTTTCTTTCATCTAGTGCAAACTTTCCATTTGCTAAAGCCATACAAGACATTAGAGCGCATCCACCCTAGAATTACACACTCTTGCTTTGTGCTGTGTTAATTGCATTAAGTTGTTACTGTTATCTCCTCAAGAAGAAGAGACAAGCTCTCTCCGGTGATGTTAGTATGGGGCAGCTTGTTTATATGGAGTGGTGGCTGTGCGTTGTTGTAATCATTACTTCTTGTAATCATTACATGTTGTAATCATGTAAGCTAACTAGGAATTTTGGCTTGCCAGTGGTGATATATATTTCCACCTATAGAAAACAGTACAGATTATGATCCAGAAATCCCTACCATTCACAAGACAAGATGAGAAGTAGCACGGGAAGTTACAGGCATAGAGAAGTGAGTCATCTGAGTCCCACTCCAATGCTGTCCCCTCGGTTTGCATAATTTTCCATTTCTACTAATGTTTTTACTGAAGGCACTGGGCAGCCCGGTGGAGTGTGGTCCGGTATAGACTTCAGAATTTCTGTTCTAGTTGCAGAAGCCATCTCATAGTTCTGCAGTGTTGCTCTCATTGCCTACTGTTCATTTTCAAGGCTAAAATGAATCACTGTCAGGCTTGCACATAATTCCATGTTTGGTCCTAATGCAGTGGTTGCAGAGCTTGCCTATAAACCACACACATTTATATCATGGGAAATGTATTTTCTTAAAAGCGGACAAGCTGACAAACCACGGCTTGCTCCAGTTTTCTTTGCAGAAAGGCTTAGTTGTGTAAATTGTCTCTTAGAAGCCACTGTCTGGAGGCACACATCAGCAGATACCAGTCTAAAGTGTCGTACGCTTCGGAGAGGATGATTGCCGCGGGTCCAGCAGTGGCTGTGCTTATGCTTTGGGAATGACGGTGCGCTCCGGCTTTCCTTATGAATCAAAAACGGCTTTTAGGTCTTGCCCGGCACAATTCTTGGGTCTCATTATTCCCGTGAAAGTAAACCTGTCTAAAATTGGCACGGGCAAGGAGGCAAGAGTCGGGCTGCTTTGTCAGAGCTGCCTGCGTCGCAGCTGCATCCTGTGACTGACGCGGTTATATCCGGAGGGGACCAGTCCTGCTGTTTGGATCGTGGGGTGTTTTTTGTCTGTGGGATGTCTCGCACACTCTCTTCGGTGGGTGCCACGGACCCCAGGTGGATAAAAGGCCTCCTTGTCAGCGTGTCTGTCTTTGAATTATTTGGGAGATGAGGCGACAGCTGTGGCAGTGCTCCCGCCAGCGTGCACGGTGGTCTTGTTTCTGTGCCCGCTCCTCCCCCGTACAGCGGTGCACGTCCCCAACTTGCATCTCCACTGGTCGCTTTATCCAACAACGACTGGAAATACTAATTACTGGATAATTCAGCTTTGCTTGAGGGAATAACAGACGAGACTTGCATGCGCTACGTCCAGCAATGCCACAGCTTTAGGGGAGGGAATTTTTTTTTGATAGTTAGATGGTCTGTTTTAGTGTGATTTCGGATCTGGGCTTGCTTTCTTTGCGTGGCTTACAGCTCTGTCCTTGTGCAGGGCCAGGGCTTTTGGGGAGCCCGGAGGCGGGGGATGCCCGGCGACCACCGTTGGGGAGGCTGGTTGCGTCCCCTGGGGTGGTACCCACCCCCTGTGCCCATGCTGAGGGAGGAGAGGAATGACCGACCCCAAGGGGTTTGGAAAATCCCACCGAAGGGTTCCCGTAAGCCGAGCAGCTCTTCGTGGTCCCGAGGGCAGGAGCCAGCCTGAAGGCGCAGGCGAGCGTGGTGTTTAACAAGCTGCCTGCTGCGTGATGCAACCCTCATGCTTTACCGAATGCCGCTTGGTGTGGTTCTGGTCTGTGCGATGTGAGCTTCCTTTAATTACGTGTAGCGAGGGCTTTAAGATAACATTATTTCCCCCCCCCCCCCCCCTGAAGGTGTTTCCTGAGGGAGTGCCAAAAAAATTCCCATTTGTTTGATAGGAAGTGCTTGTGATGTTAGAGAAATTACAGCTTTAAGCATTCAGTGCTTGTTGAGAACAGTTTGCTCTTCAGAAGATTTTTTAATAGTATAAACTCTTAAGACACACAAATGTCCTCAGTAATGACAAATTAAGAAAAATGCCCAAATCGCAGAACTAGAAGACAATTTAGGCAGGAACCTGTTTCTTAAGCCTGGTTCTTCTAGATCATGATTTGCCTGTAGTCAGGGATATCGGGCAACCGCTACCAGGCGGGAACATCCTGAGAGCTAAGGCTCTGCGGAAGGCTTTTTCCATAGTGTGGCAGACTCTCTCTGCAGACCGCATTGCTAACGTATTGAATATATGCTAGTGTTGAACTGAGCCACAAGTTAATTTGTTCAGAAGAAAAATCTATGGTGTAACTGAGAGAGAAATGGGGGGAAAAGCTAGTTTAATGAAATGTATTTTCATCCTCCGTCTTACAGGTCAAAAGTACTAACAGAATAATTGACTAAGTGTGGACCAAAAAGATCTTTTATAGTCACTTATACTGTAGGAAAAACGTGATCATAGCATTTTTATATTAATTTGCTTTTCAAAAAAACCCAACAACTTTCTTTCAGTCCTGAGCAGCACCGCAGGGCTACTGTCATTCTTCTTTCCATTAGCAAAATGAAATCTTTAGACCCTTCCCCCACCTAATGTTATTCCTCACATGGTGACGTTCAAAAACCCATTGACAAGCTGCAAATGATGTGTGAAGCAAACTCCAGGATTAAGTTTATAACCTTTCCCCAGGGGGAAAGAATTTGGAGGCAGGAATGAACTTGGGAGAGTAAAACAAAAGGGCACAACTGAGATGTATCAGGAAAACTCATATTCATATTTAGCTAAATGAAAAATCCCAGCCAGTCCTAGTTTATGTGGTATCCTGGGGGTTTTCCACGCAGGTATGTAGGACATTATTTTATAGCTCCTTCTCACAGGTTTTACTGCTCTCGCTAATAAGAAACTACATCCCTCTCTTTCTTCAGCTTTGCAGCTGGGATTTGAAAGTGCAATAAATAAAATATAAACGGTAGAAGACGGAGGGCTTATGTCCCGTGGATATGTTTGCATCTTGGGTTTCAAAAGGCATGTACCTTCCTCCTGGGGGGCTGCCATTTACTACGGAGTTTGTTGTGGGATGGGTGTGAATAGGCTTTGAGGGCCTGTTAAGTTGCAAATGTTAATGAAGTGATGGAGCTAGGGACCTCCTTCCCCGCAGTAATCAAAGAAACAGCTAGTTCCTTCACATATCTATAAGATTATTTCCTTTCATCTGCCAGTATTAGTTTCTTTTGAAGTCATTTAATCTTTGCGCCATATAAATTGAGAAAAGTTACTTTAAGCAGCTCAGTGGGCAAAAGGGAGTCTTGTGACCAAGTGCTCACAAAAAGAGGTCCGACCACAGGAGTTAACCCCTGTCACCCTGGCATCTGGCACTCAGCAAGGATGCTTCTAGTTAGCTGGCCCCTGCTGTCAGCTGGATGCCAGGGTGAGCTGTGCCTAGACAGAAATGTGGCTTTATGGGAAATAGATAATTGAGGAGAACCAAATATAAAGCAGTTTAAGGCTTGCTGGTACTGCCGCTTCTTTAAAAAAAAAAAAGGGGGGGGGGGGGAAGAAAAAGAAAGAAAACCCCAGACAACAACTTGGTTTATAAATTCAATAACAGGTATCAATTGGGTCTTGCATAATTCCTAGGAAAGCTGATAGATACTCTGAAGTGAAGTAAGCCTGGTGGGGTTAAAACAGAGTTCAGCTATGCCCATAAAGTGAGCAGTGCACTTCAGTCATAGAATCATAGAATGGTTGGGCTTGGAAGGGACCTTTACAGGCCATCTAGTCCAACCCCCCTGCAGTGAGCAGGGACATCTTCAACTAGATCAGGTTGCTCAGAGCCCCGTCCAGCCTGACCTGGAAGGTTTCCAGGGATGGGGCATCGACCACCGCTCTGGGCAAGCTGGGCCAGGGTTCACCACCCTTGACATGAAAAATTTCCTCCTTATATCTAGTCTGAATCTGCCCTCTCTTAGTTTAAAACCATTACCCCTTCTGTTGCAACAGGCCCTGCTAAAAAGTCTGTCCCCATCTTTCTTACAGGCCCCCTTTAAGTACGGGAAGACTGCAGGAAGGCGCGGTGGTCTGACCAGAGCTGGCTTCCCAGCGCTCTTCTATGCACATACGTTACTCAACAAAGTTTGACACTTGGGCTTTTGGCTTGTTTTTGTTTCCTGACAGCATACTTATGAAAATGAAAAATCATGATGACTTGCTAACGGTTGCCAAAAATGCAGAGAACTCCTATATAAAGCTGAGCTCCATCAGCAGGACAATACAACAGGACAAATTCTTCTTGCCAGATTAAGACGTATGCTTGGAATGAGAGGTCAGGGCCCTGCATCGTTACTCTGTCTGATGCGGCATTATCACCAATACGATAAATCACTGTCTTCAGGGTTAGCTGTGGAGTGGCAGTGTTCTCCCTTCTGGATTTCAGAGCTGTGGATTGTGTTTTGTGTGTCTTCACTTTTAAGAAGAATATAACTTGTTTTTCTTTTTGGGTCACTGCATGCTTTTGGCACTTCTGCTCCTTCTGCATGGGTCACTTTTTTTAAGGAGGGACCATAGTTTGGAAAGACCAGAAATATGCTCTTTCAGGAATTTAAGACACAAAATATTTGGCAAGGTTTTTTGTCAGATATCCTTTGGAAACATGCTAGTTCAAAAGCAAATATTAAGAAATAAATTCAGGATGAGGAGAAAAAAAATAGTAATAACCAGTCTTTTGCATAGAAGATTGAAGTTGGTATCATCTATATTTTTAATTGCAAAGCATGAGTTCATATTTGTTCATATTTCCACCCCGTTGCTCGATCCTCAGCACTCACAGCCTGGATCGTAGGCACGCCTTCTGTGTCTACATCAGGGATGATGGAAAGAGGCAACGAATGATCTACAGAAATTAGCCGACTGAATTATGAAAAATATGCAAACACACATTGCCTTCTGCATTTCTTCCAGGTACAAAAGAGTTCCTTGTAGCTATAATGCCCCTCAGAAGATAAGGACCAGGCTTGGTCCCCGTGAAGCACAGCTGGCACCTTTAGAGCATGGTTTGCTGTGGCTGTGCGAGGTGGAGCATGCAGGTCCTGCCTGCCCCTCGCCTCTGGAGGGTCCTGCCCTCCCTTCTTGCCTGCCACCTCAGAGAAACGTGGGGCCGAGCATTTCTGTGACTGACAGAGGTGTTATGGGGAGCTTGGGATGACATCTTACAGTCTTTCCCTTAACTAGGCTTGTGTAAACAGCTTTACTTGCTGTGTTTCAGAGAAAGGGACTTATATTTGAGTATCTGGTCTCATGAGTGATACATCCTGAAACGAAACAGTTATTGCAGAGCCTAATGGGTTTTTCTCCCCAAAAAACTGAAGTATCACCAGTTTTGATTCCTGAAGTGCTCCTTAAAAAAGTTGAGACGTAGATGTGTGCCCTTTGGACACTTTATTGTATTTGAAAATTTGCTTATCATAGAATAGTTTGGGCTGGAATGAACCTTAAAGATCATCTAGTTCCAATCCTGCTGCCAACCTTCTACCAGACCAGGTTGCTCAAAGCCTCAACCAAGCTGGCGTTGAACACTTCCAGGGAGGGGACATCCACAATGTCTCTGGGTTTTTTGTCCCTTTAAAAAAGAAAAGAAAAAAAAAAAAAAAAATCCTGTGTGTCACCATGCTTTGTAAGCACTCTTCATGGCTGAGATTTATTTAGTTAAGTTATAAAATGTTCTCAGCAGTTGTAGGTAATTCAGCACCTGTCTGTCTTGGTACTCAACCCCTGGTGTGCTGTGGCTGACCCCCGTCCCTGGGTGTCAGGCTGTGGTGGTTCCAGTGACCTGATACTTGGCTGGTATCTCCAAGTCGTAACCTTGGTGAAAGTCTGTGGGCTCCTCCCTGGCTGCCTGCTCTGTCTGTCTGTCTGGTCCTCTGACAGGGATGCTTCTGTGGGCAAAATGTGGTGGCAACAGGTGATGTTTTACAGAGCTAAAACAAAACTGGAGGGAGGGAAATTACTCCAAAGTGGAATACCCCAAAGTGGGAAAACACTTGAAGACTGTGTTTTTATTTAGCAGCCTGGAGCAGCCCAGAGCTACATCCCATGTGTTCTTCTTGTAGTCAGTATCAAGCCCTGAATGTGATGTTTTGCCGCATTTACCAAACACCATGGTCAAAAAGTCTCGCCTCTATTGCATAACTTAATTTTTGTTTGTACGTATTGTTGTGTTGAAGGTTGCGTGTCATCCTGTGGCTTTGAGCTGCAAGATCCATCAAGTGCTTCCCTATTAATATTTAGACCCTTACTCCAGAAAACAAGCACATTCCTTTAGGCTGTTTCGTTCAGGTTTCAGTGTTGTTGCACCTGTTGCTATTGTCTAAGCCAGAAGATGGAGATGATGGTAAAAGCAGATGGAAGCCGTGGCCATCCGGAGACGTGGCAGCAGCCAGCTGTGAGATTCCCTCAAGCTTGGCTGCGAAGCTCATGCTGGATGTCTGACCTTCTTGTTTTCAAACAGGCTTTGTTTTTCCTTGCTGTTTTTTTTGTAGTTCTGCTTTATAATAGAAATAAAAGAGCAGATTACTGTTCTCTGTCAGGAGAAAGGAAGCGGGGAGACCCTTGCGTGGATCTTCTTTGGAGGTTATCTCAGATGGTTTTCAGATGATCGTAGAAGGGGAGCGTGCCAAAAAGTTGAATCATTGCTACAGTGTCATACCAGAGGCTTGAGTTTTCCAGAATACTTTTGTGTTGCACATAATGCCCACATGTTGGATGCTGAGCTCTGAAATGTTTCCTCGGTGATCCTGTGGTGCTTTGATGAGAAAAAGTCTTTTTGAATTACAGGGATTGGTTAGCTGTCTTTTAGAAAAATAAATTCCAAGTGGTCTTTGTTAACCACTGAATGATAGGTTATTGTGGTATAAAATAGAAGTTCACTGAGGCTGCACATTTTTGTTCTGAAATCGGCAGGAGGAGGAAATGCTGATATGGGTGTATACATGGGAGGAAGATTTATCAAAGAAGCATACGTTCACACACCCTCTCTTTTTTAAAGTTATGGTCAGTAAATGATAGGCTTCCTTCCCTTGTTTTAGAATGCCAAATAGATTTCTAACAAAATTATTTATATACGCATCCCTTTTAAAAATCTAAAGCATCACCAGGTCAGTGCAAGGCCTCAGCATCCAGTTTAAAGTGGGAGGTTAGGAAACTTCAGGCACAACCTCCAGCCTTTCCTGTCACCACAATTTCTCTCTAGGAAGGGAAGATGGATAACGTGAATTTAACATTTTATTACTGATAGTTTGCCTATCAGTTTCTTGCTGCTTATTTTAACGTATACCGATTGCAACAGACTCTCCTTGCGGTTGGCCAGCTTAAATCTTACTGCTGTAACTTTGAGCATCTGTATGGCTTTTTTGCCACTTCTCCGTTGACTAAGGCTCACGGTGTCAATGGTGGTAGAGTTGGGTGTGTACAAAGTGCGGCAGCGAGGCTGGTGCCCCATCAGGTCGGTGCTGGTGTGGGGAGTGGTGCCGTGGCACGGGTTGGTACCTGCTCTCTCGCAGCATGGATGGGTCTTCTCCTGCCTTCTCCATCATCACACTGCCTCACGAGTTACGAGCTACCTTAGAGTTACTCTTTAAAAAAATGCAAGCAAACACAGCAAAAGGAAAATTATCTGACCTGCAATCCTAAAACACTATGTACTGAGGGAAGTATTTTCCCCAGACCAAGCAAAAATATATGCATAGAAAGTTTGTGCTTCGTTGCTAGACCTACTAGACATATTCTATTTATATTGTTGAACTTGTGGAGACAGTCAGGATGTAGGTTTCAAAGCAAATGAATGTGTATGTGTGCTTGCATAGCCTTCCTTCTTCAGGGACATTCTTCCTGTTTCCTTTTCAGTGTTTCTCCTAAAATTAGTTGCTTTCTGACAGTAAACACAATTGGGTACTTTTATATGAGTAAAGGGGAAAAATGTTACTGGTTTTAATAGTCTTGCTGTGGGTCTGAGTGATGCTGGTAGCAATTAATTAGTACCACTTGTTGTTTTACTTGGTGTTGTTTAAGCTGCAGAAACCAAGGGAATGCTTAACCATAAATGACCAAACCACCCTGAAAGGCTTAGTTTGTAACTGGGCTGAACGATCCTTAATTCTGAAGAAATGTGTCTTTCTTTAGACCTTGTAACCAATCTTTACATTTTAATGGACAACTATAATTAATTTTATCGTTACCATTTGTCTAAAGATTTAAAACCTCTTCTTCCCTCCCTTCTGCCCCTAACATGTGGTGGCCCTGCAGGGAAGGTGACCTCAGCAAAGGCAGAAAGGCGGGCTCCCCGTGACCGCGGCGTTACAGATGTGCCTGCCGTGGCGCGGCAGCAGCCTGCGGAGGAGGATGAGCAGCAGGTGTTCGCGAGTGCAGGTCCCTCGTACGGCCTCCGGCCGGCTCTGCGTCCTCCCTTGGGAGGGGACACCTCAAGCCCCTGTGCATGTCACCCATGCAGCTGGGCCAGAAGGATTTTTGGGTCCCGAGTGGCTTAGACTCCCACTTGGGTCCGTCGTCTTAGAAATCACTTCATTTTAAAATCCTTCATGTTTGCATACTTCACTACTTTGTTTTAAAATCTGCTCCTCTTTAAAAAAAAAAAAGGGCAGAAAAATTAGTAGAATAGAACAGAGCGATTGGCAGAAAACCCAGCGATCTTTAGGTTCAATCAAGCTGAATTTTGCTGTTCTGCAGCAGGAGCAGCAGAGGGAGCACAAGTTAACACATAATTCCTTTACCAAGAGCTGTGCTGTCATTACTGATGACATTTTGTTCGATGGATGAAGATCCTGAATGGAAAAAAAAACAACCCAAAACCCAGCTTAGTGAGTTTACCATAGGACAGGAGGATAATGTCCTCTGTATTAAATACGGAGGGATAGCAAATGAAAATGTATCCTATTACAGCTTCTGTTTTAAATTTTAGATTTTGCTTTCCATGGCAGCTCCAGGTTGCATGATGTCAGTACGGTTTCATGCCAGGGTGCAACCAAGGGAAGATTGACACCGTGCGGTTTCAGAGGGCTGTGGTGCCGTCCTACCTCATGGTATTCTCCTAATAGACCTGAAGCAGCAGATTAATAATTGTAGGTATTGAAAGGGGAAATGATGATGGCAAACAACTGGCCAAGTTATCTTTGGGTAAGATCAGAGCCGTGAGCTGGTCAGGCTTTTGCAGCCCACAGCAGCCTGACCTGGCCTCCAGGCAGTGTTTAAAGCAGAGCTGCATTTTCCTTGAGTTTATAATTGTGTACCAAAAAAAAAAATTTTTCCTTGAAGTCCATTGTGTTCTTTCAGACCTGGGCAGCGTGGGCTGTCTTCATCTGCACAGCCCTTGCCACCTCGCCAGGGCAGGCACGTGGGCTTTCAGAGTGGATTGCCATCACCAATGTCACCGAATCAATGTCACTGTTGTCTTAACCCTTAGGCCTGCAATTTTGTGAGCTATTTTTCCCATAATAGGACTTTGGACAGGACTGAATTTTCTTCTGTCAGTCCCCACAGCAAAGTCCCAAACAGGGTCAAAGAGGAGAGATACATTCCCCTCCCCCAGGAGCTTTAATAAACAAAATGCAAGCTTTAAGTTTTTCCTTCAGATTAGAGATTGCCAATAGCAAATCTTTGCTTTGTTGAATTATTAAGCAGAAGTAAAGGTTACTGAAACATGCACAGAGAGATGTCTAGAGACTCAGAGCAATAGTTTTAAAAAGCCCTGGCAGCACTGGGGGCAGGAACCATTTTTGATCTCAGAAGCTAGAAAGAGTAGAAATTTCTTTGTGCGGAAAAAATAAACTGCTGGTGTACTTTCACAACTTCACCCTTTCCACCTTGCTGTTTTATTCAGTGGTCTACTTTGTTTCCAAGGCCACTGCTGCCTGTGTACGACAGATAGGCACGGACCACTAAGAAAGGAAAGGTTATCTGAGCAGGTCAGGCAGCAAGTTCATTGTTTTCCAGGAACACTTCTTCAACATGCAGTTGTGTAATGCTCGGAGCCACGGCGCACAAGTTGGATGCACAGATGGCAGCCTTTATTATTCATTACCTATGGAATTAATTACCAACTCCATAGACTTCTAATGTGATTTGCTTGACAGCTGCTTTTAAATACCTTCTGGAAGTGGCTATTTATTCTCTTGACTATTGATTTTTGTGTTACAGAGAAGCTTCCGCAGTATGTCTTATTTATAGTTCTCCCTTGAATATCCGCAAGGATCAGCTGGACTCGGAGCATGTAAGCCACATTTCCCAAACCTCTGTAGGGTTTTCTGTGTGCCAGAGCACCAGTCCACTGCTGCCCAGGAGCCCATCTCCCGTGGCCATGAGGAGGGGATTAGTCGATGAATAGCTTTAGGCTTCAAGACCAAAGAGACCAGCCTGATCCCTGGCTTTCACAGGCCACAGAGCAACTCTGCTTATTAAAACATGTCTCAAAAGTATCTAATCTTTTCTAAAAGGCTATGTGACTCCAGCAGAAGTATGAAAAACTTGCCTGTTTCTTGTCGTTTCAGTGGTGGTGGTTTTTCTTCTGGGCAGTCTCATAATAGGTTAGAACCAGGTGAGATGCAGTTACTGACTCATTTGCATGAAGAATCTGCTTATAAAAACGTTTAAAGTCTAATGCAAGACCTCTGGCATTACGTATCTGATACAAAACACGGTTGCTTGTTGTAATCTGTCTTTTTAAATGACTCCCTTTCCTTTACCAGAGATCAGAAGCCACAGGTAGGTGTCACCATGGCCATCCCTGTTACCAATGGTGGATGGTAAAGGTGACTTTATCCAGTGTTGGTACTTTACTCCTCTTAAATACAATGGTTTCGAGGAAAACCTTCAGATGCTGATATTGGAGAGGAGTTGTGGTTTTTTTTTCTCCTTTATAATGGTGTTGGCTATATTTCTGCCATGAATATGAATATCATTTATCACATGCCTTGGTTTAGTTTCAGCCAGCTGTTTTTTATTGAAGAGCTGATCTTGTTTCACCAGCAGGAGGGCTCAGAAGTGATAGAAATAGCACCCGAAGTGCAAAATACAGAGTCTAGTGTCATCTATAAACTTCCAGCACTGGCTGTTTTCGCTTCTAACTTTTTGTATTTGTCTTATATAAAAGTTGGAGATTGATCTGTGGCATTTTTGGGTGAGTGAGCTGTGGAGGTAGTTCTCTTTATGTGTGCCTCTGTCTTACCAATATCCTGTGTGGGGAGAGAAAAATGTACATTTGCAGCGGAAAACCAAAATCATTGTAATTTGTGACTAAGTTATTTTTGAGGTAGACAGAACAAAAAGCAATGTATAAGCATATCCGCCTATGCAGATGTAAAAAATTCAGAGCTTTGGGACTGGATTTACACAGCCGTTTTTGCAATTGAAAGACCTCTTTGCAAATAATGAGGCAAAGACAATTGGGTTTGTCGCTTCTCATTTCTTCCCATTCTTATTTTTCTCCCCTGAGGAGCAAGGTTTGGCCTCCAGAGCTCTGCTTATGGCCAGTGTTTAGCAATGTTCCCCCAGGGCTGCTTCACTGGTGTTAGGTGTTGATAGGTTTGTCTCTCTGTGGAGTCCCAGGCAAGAAGCAGGTAGTTAGCTATTGCAAGAAACAGCGAAGAAGCGAACAGTTGCACATTTTCTTAGATCCAGAGGGTAGTTTGCTTTATCCTAATCCGGTATTCAGTTAGCAAATTCTGTTGAGGCATTGATCCTGTTTCTGAAATCATTTTCATGGGTCTTGAGGGACAGGCCATCAAGGTAAGTGTAGGACTATTTGGTCTATCAGAGTGGTACTTGAAACAGCACATAGCATGTCGCCTTAAAGAAAAAAAGCGTTATAAGGAACTAGCAACTTGTTTCATCTTCAGAAGAGCTGGAAGGAGGTGATTCTCTGCAGAATTGATGGACCTGCACAGTAGAGCTCCTTGCCAAAAAACACTGTGTGCACTAAAAGTCAACATGGGTTCAAGGGGATGTTGGACAATATATAGAAACCACATCCTGCTCAAGAAGTCCTTGAACTGAAAATGGCTGGAAGCTGGAGAAGTGTGTGGGGAATTATTCTTACATGCATCCCTGTGCTTTTTTTTTTATTTCTATGGTTTTAGACTTGCCTTTTCAGCCCCAAATTATAGGGGGGAAAAACCCCAGCAATAAAACACATTTTACTTAAGAAAATTTTCTATATGTGCTTTTCATAAATTGCATCTTTCACAAATAATAACTGTATGGAATTGAAGTTGGGCTCTTGCTTACGTTAGTGTTGGAGGCCTGAGTAAATGAACCTTTGGTCTGACCCAGTATGATCATTCTCATGCCGTTAGATAGCAGTGCAGCCAATTAAAAGATAAGGCACCAGGAAAGGTACAACCTGACAAGACATTTAAAAACATCTGCATTACTTTGAGAGCATTTAGAGAGTAAACAAAAAGCCAAAGAATTTTTGACCATCAGAGCTATTTAAGATAAGAACCATGTCAGTGGTTCTGCAGAGAGAATGTTCAAATAATTGTTGTTGGACTGTTTGTGTTGAAATGGAAATTATTTTCACACCTGTTAGTTGAGGAGGACTATTTCAGTGCCCATCACCTAAATGGCAGCACACAAGAGAAGATCGAGAGATGTGCCAGCCCTCAAACTTGGGTGGTTCCTGCAGCTCCATCTCTTTATGGGACAACAAAAAAAGCTATTTTTGGCTCGCTGCATCAAAGGAGGGATTGCTTAGTCACTTGGACAACTTTTTAATAGCAAAGTTAATAATGCCTTGTAAGGACATGTCCAGGGAGTTTGTAAAATAGTTTTAAGTATGTATTTCTTAGAGTGGTTACAGAAGTGCCTGTCTGGGATACCACAGGTACAGTTGATCCTCTCTTTGGGCATGGGGATGAACCAACTAGTTGATTTCCAGATTTTTCCAGCCTTATTTTTTTGTGTTTGTAATGCAGGACAGAAGAACTTGGCATTGTTTTTAGGACTGCTAATCCTAGGAGGGTTGAATAACTCAGACGTACCCAAATTTTAGGCCAAGCCGAAATATGGTACAATTAATAAATAGCAATTCAAGCTGCAATGCCTCAAAATAGGAACAAATGTATTCTGAGCTGGAAAATGAGTTAAGGCATTTACAAATGATTTACTGTCAATAGTAGTAATTTTTTATACGGCCTCGTACCTTTCTACCTACTCTAGTTACTATTAATCCTATAAACTTTCTAGGTAGGTTTAAAAAGAGACGGTTACAAGATTTTTTTTTTTTTTCACTTTTCCTCTTCTCCACTGGATTTGACAAGAAGCAATGGCTGTCTTCCAACCATCTGTCTTTTTCTAGCAAATACCAACCTGAGGTGTTCTGGTGGTCTGCATATGCTTTCTCAGCAGCCCAGGGCTTTGCATTGTTCTGGTGAGAACAAGGACTGCCAAAAACAATACTGAGCTGAGATTTCAGATTCATTTCTTATCCACTGTGGCCTTCTTGATGTGCATCCCTTTTTCAGTTAAGAGGATGTGCTTCACAGTGTCAGGAAGGGCAGTGTTTTTCCGGCCCCTGTGTTAATTTCTGAATTTTTTTTGGTCATAATTTCTTTTAATAATGAAAGCTTCACACAAACACATATTTGGGTTTTAATTTACAATTCTTCAGCTGCTGTGCAGTGTGTATGGAAAAAGGGTTTTGCCATTTACAGCATTGTATGGGGGTACAACAGAAATGTATCGTTTCAAAAACGTGGGCAGAAGCCAGTTAACTGCCTTTCTCAGAGCATTTTCTTCAATGTAAAAGACACCAAGGGTTGCTAAAATATTCAAGTACCACTGTAACTCTAGGGAGGAGGATACGTCACCCGAAGAGGTCAGAGTGGGGATAAATAAATAAATAATGTACATTCAGAAGCTGCTGCTGTTAAGTAAAGGTTGAGCGTGCCACAGGTTTTATTCAGCTAATGTGAAAAGTTGCTTATAAAAACTGTGAAGTCTGAAGTGGGAGACCTTTGATTTTTTGCTCTAGGGTTTGGTCAGCATTGTATAAGGGTGTTATACCAATGTGTAAATTACAACTGTAACTCCATAATGTCAATATTTGCTTTTAAACCCTGGGTTTTGAAAATACATGCAGGTATGTATCTATACATAGCAAATAGATTTAAAACCCACAAAGGAAAAAAAAAAAGCAAACCTGAGATAGTATTTAATTATTCTTTTTTAATTGTATTTTAGTCTGTTTCTTTGATTAGAAGTGGAAGAGGCTGTCTTCTATCATGTAATCTGTTACCTAAAATAGTGTTAATAGTTTCAATCCTGAGTAAAGCAATAATTTGGAAGATTTGTATTTTTGTGAATGTTTTGTCATGGGTGTAACTGAAGATTGAAATCCTAATGTCCTTCACAGGTGGTATGTCAAAATAGATGAATACTGTTCTCTGAACTTTACAGATGATAATCTGTCTACCAGGGAGAGATTTCATTAGGAAAGTGATGGGGGTAATTAGAATGAAGAACAAACTTAGAGAAATAGAAGACATTTGTTACTAAGAGCCCTATAAAAATATTTCCTTCTGTAAACACAGCTGTCATATGAAATGTTATTTTAAAATATATTGTAAGTGTCATATAAATGTCTAATTGACAGCTGAGATATTGCAGAATGTAATCAGTCCGTGTAGGTCAGGAAAAGAAAGTGATAATTCAATGACGAGATTTTCTGACACAGTAGTCGCAATTTCAAACTTTATGTATGCTTCTCATTTGCAGATTTAGATAATATGTCCTTTTTCTTATGAAATCTTCCAGGACATTCCTCCTCCCTGTAACGCTGGGGAGGAGCTTTATCAAGAGCCTGTTCGAAGCACTATGTTAGCTGTTCGTGGAGGGGAGCGGAGCAGTGTATTCCCCTGCATTTTCATGGCCTGGCCATGTGTAGATGGCAGCATTTACCTACTGTACTTTCTTCTTAAATCACTTCAGGTGATGGGGATGATTAGTTCTCTGCTGGAATAAATAATCTCTCAAAAAACCAATATAGATAAAAACTAGTTTTGTCCCAACACCCGCAATAAATGGGGTAGGTTGAGTGGCTGAACGATGCATATGCACTGCTGACGGCCTTGTTTGCCAGAAAGACAGCAATCCTGCTGTGGGGATGGTGTTTCCTCTACAGGGAAAAAGTTAAAAGCACCATCTGCCTTTGAGGGTTTGACTGTTTGGGCTAAAAACGGGCAGCACTGGGTATTGGGAGGTCCTGATGAGAAGCGCTGCCTTGGGACCTTGCCTCTTGGCCATCGTGCCCACAGCGGTGGCTTGCCTTTCCCAGAAACAGCACTGCTGTTGGTTTGGGTCTCGTCTCTGTCTCTGTTCTTTTTCACTGTGAAAAATCCGTATGAGTGCTCTCCAAACTGTTTTCACCTATTTGAGGTTTGAATTTTTTTTTTTTATTAAACGGCTTATTTCTCGTTATTCAAGTTTAACTTGAGTGACAAATGTGAGTAACGCAGAAATTCTTAGAGAACCCTGTAGGATTTTTCTTATTTATTTAAAAGCATTTTAAGTAGTTGTGTGCAGAAGGATTAGACAACTCCCCCCCCCAAGTCTTACCATGAAGTCCAGCTTTTGGACAAGTAAGATACAGTTTTTGGAAAGCAAACACCATATGGCACAGAATTTGAATGGCTGGCAAGCACTGCACAAGGCAGCCCTCTTCATTTTGCAGCGCTGGGAACATTTTTAAAGGAAAATTTTCAAATCCCGTTGCTATTTGCTTTTGACCTAGTTTATCCCACAACTCTGTAAGGTGCTTATAATCTGTTAAACTACTGTTATCATTCCTCCCATCACCTTGCACTGAGCAATCCATTGCAGGCAGCTCACAAGCAGCAGCTCGTGTGCTTCTGAGCTGGTGACTATTTGGTACGTGTGTGATGCTGTGAGAAATGCTCTGCCGTGGTTGTTGGGATACCTTTTACTCTGGTAGGCTGTAGGCTCGGCCTTAGCCCAGGCCAACACTTAGGTGAAATGATGAAGCAACATTCAGTGCATGCTAGTGGGGATCACAATTCAGTATTCTACCTTCTTCTGTAAACTCAGATTAAGAACATACAGTACAGACTGCCTCTGTCCCAAGGAGTTTGCGGTATAAATAAAATCATCAGAGCAGAGTGCATGGGGGAAAGCAAGAAGGAAATACCTAAGATTTGAAGATTATTTGTTTTTTTCCAATTATTATTGTTGACTCACATTTCTGGCTATTATATTAAATATAAAATGTGATGAGAACAAAAACAATACCTGGAAACCCCACGGTGTCCAAAAGTAGGAGAAATCTCACTGTACAGGGTTTTAGTATTATAAGATTTTTGCAAGAGTCCATGACTTTGCAAGTTCTTTTGCCATAAGGATTGGCAGTGAAGCATAGTAAAGTAATAAAAGGGCAAGGCATGGAGCCAAATACTTCTGTTTGTGGTGGTGATGTGCAGAGCAGCAGGAAGAGCAAATCAAATGCAGATGTTTTTTGTATGAAGTCTTGACTTTTATTGGTGATAGTGCTCAAGGTGGTGTTGACACTGAAATATCCCTGAATAAAGGCTTGTGTTATGCAGTGTTTAAAAGGGATGTGGACAAGCATCTTGCACATCATGGATGGTGCCATGTGGCAGTCTGAAGCTTCCTTTTGGTTGCCCTCTTGGTTTTCTCACTGAGGTCTCTACCAGGTTGGTCTTATCAACTGCTGGTAGTAACTCTTTAATTACTTGAGCTGTTACGGTATTGCAGGAGAGAGGGCTGGGAAGAAGCTGTGTATTTTCCAGCACAGAGGCAGGACCTGGTGTGCCTTCGTTGTTCCTGGCAGTGGCTTCTCCTGCTCCTTCCCAGACTCTCCTCCCTTCCAGCACTGCAGTATTTCCTCCTGTTGCTGACCTAAGTTGCTTTTATTACTGCTTAAGTCCTCTAGTTTTTAGACATGCAGAACAATTTATTCTCTTTCTCCTCATGCTTTAAGGCTATTTCCATATCATTTCTTCCAGTCTTCATTTTCTAGACTGAATCTCAGTTCTTTCAATATCATTCAGTTTGTGGATCATATTAATGACTATGGTCATCATTGCTTCTCTTTTCTGAGCTCCTTCTTTTGGATTCACACTATTACTGGATTTCTGTACTGCAATTTGATCTGAGTGCTGTAGCTAAGGTGAGCCTATGAGTAGCAGAACAGAAGGATTATTTCTCATGCCATATCCATGGCACTCCTGGTTTTATGCCCTAGCCTGTTGTTTGCCTTTCCCACAGCTGGGCCACATCACTGGTTTGTGTTCAGATGGGAAGATGCCTCTAATAGAAAGATGTGACTTCTGTGGCTTTTCCCCTATATGCACGGTCTGTTGGCTTTCTGCTGAGATATAAATATATCTCCTTGCTGTCTTTTAGGTACCTATGAACCCTTTCTTTGGTTGTCTAGGTGGCATCTGTCTCCTTTTGCTTTCCTCTAGAAAAAAAAATCTACATAAAATCTTGTGCCAGTGGCTTGGAAGTGAGCAGGTAATCCTTCCTCCTTCCCTCCCTCACTTCTCCTTCAGGAGTGATCCATCATGACGTGGAAAAAACGCTGGGATGTAGCTTCTCCCCAGAAGGGACATATTAAACAGCTCACACTTCCCAAGTCAGAGGCATGTGTTGGAAGGTCACTTGCAAAACATCAGAATGTACCGACTACATGTAGCTGTCATGCTGTGTTGCCCAAAGCGTTGCCTGCTTGCCCAGGAAGGATATTGAAGCATGCAAAGAAGAGCAATAAAAATTATAAAATTGCAGGTAGAGAATGAGGGCAATGAAGAAAGCCTAAGAGAGCTAGTTAATTTTTCAATGGTTAGAAGACAGATGCCTTAGCTGGTATTTAATCTGCATACTTATATACAGAGACACAGGTATTAATGGCAGTGGAAAAAAAGTAACAAGTTTAGGAAAGGACAGTGACCTGAGTCAACAGAAGGAAATAGGCAGATTTTTAGAAAACTGTACCTTCTGTAGCACCATCACTGCCCTTAGTAGCTAGATGAGAAGATGAATTGTGGGTGAAGTTGGGAATAATAACTCTGGTGATCTTTTCTTCTCCTTTCCCTAAGGAAGCAGCAGACCCTGCAAATCCCACATTCCAGTGTGCAAGCAGGTGAATAGTCTGCCAAGGAAAGCAGTATTAGACTCTTCCCAAGGAAGTCAGACTTGGAATCATAGAATAGTTTGGGTTGGAAGGGACATTTGAAAGTCATCTGGTCCAACATCCCTGCAATGAGCAGGGACATCTTCAACTAGAGCAGGTTGCTCATTAATTATTTAATTAATACTGTTACATTAATACACCCATAGTCATGTTATCTCAAGCTATTTATAACTGTACAGTTGCCTTTTGAGTGAGATACAAACAATGGAAGAGATTTCACAGCACTTTCCAAAAAATGGGATATATTAGCAAGTAGAAGTTGTACCACAAAGGTGTGTACCATCACTGCTTCAGTAGGACGAGAACACAGATAGTACAAATTGCACGTCTAGCAAAATATTTGGACCTACTCCACTTAGTTTGCATGTACTTGGCAGAGCCAAGACTGAAACTGAGATAAAAGCTCTCGTTTGCCAGCCCTGAAATAATCTGTCATGGGCACCCAGAGGGGGAGCAGCCATTCCCGCAGGATACTGCTCTGCGTGGCGCTGGCAACAGGGAATAAACAGGCAGTCGCTATTAAATACTGAATATATTTTACCTTCTGTTTGAAATCGTCTTTCTGAGACTTCATGTAGGCTTTGAGGATACTCAATAGCTTTCAGCTTTGAGGTATGTCACATTTTCAAACTCCCACTGAAATTACTCGGTTATCCATCCCTCCTACTGAGATCCCCCTGTAGCTGGTCAAGGTTTGCTCTGAACTAAGTGTTAATTTGATACCTTCAGTAACCTTCTTCCTAAAATATCAGGGAGGGTTAATGCTGATGGCTCTCTTCGGTGCTTTGCTTTTCCTGACCGTAAACTTTTTGTTTTGAGGAGACTTTTTACTGAAGTATATTTAACAGAACATTTTTATTAAATTCTTCGTTTGTAAAACACCATTGCTAGCCAATGAATACTTATGATGAAGGTCTCCAATGGAGATTTTTCTTTTGCTAATACATTCCTGGAAGGTGGCTCTTCCAGTTTCACACAAACCTTTTTGTATTTGAAAACATAAAGCCCTACTACATACATCTTTTTTTAAATTGAACTTTTGTCCAGTGGATTGTTATTTTAGTCCCATCAGTGGGTTCGTACCCACTACGTGAACTTAATATATTTTTTTCATTTGGCTTGAAGAAGTTGAGATGATCTCTGGTCATGTTTTTAAGGTTACTGTTGACAGTACTGAGCAGGTGCATGGAAGCGCACGCAAAGGCTTAAGAGCAGATGCCGTAATTACAGATGTACTAATTTGTTCTTAAGACATGCATTAATAAGTTGTTAGGAATTAAGACTTACTCTGTTGTTGTTGTTGTTAAGCTGTACCCTGGAAGTGCAAGGGTATTTTCCAAGAGGGTCTGCTGAGAGGATGGCTCACTTTAAAGCACTGCCCTGAATGCACCAGACTTTATGGCTGTATCTGGGAGCAAATGCAGTAACAACCTGCTTTTTCTCTTGTGCGTCACCCGTGTAAAAGTCATCTAGGTTACTGGAGCATTTGGCACTTGGTGAGCGTTACCTGGCTCTATGCCAGATGAGACACACAACTTTTGTTGCAGTCGTGCATAAGCTGTACAAATAAGTTTTTTTATGCCTACAGGAAAAAAACACGTCTATTGAAATTCTTAGTTACCTTTAGTTAGTCACATTTTAAAGAAACGAGATGGTATCATAGCCATTGTACAGAGTTACACAATTCGAAGGGACATGTGGTAAGAGTAAAATAAAGCTTTTTAGTTGGCTTTATTTTGTTACATGGTTGCTGTTTTCTGTTTTGTAGCAGATGACTAATATAATGGTACACTTTCTGGCATAGTTATTGAAGTCAATAGGATTT
>NW_010554417.1:0-3038 GCF_000687285.1 Phaethon lepturus | reverse complement strand
GCAGGAATTTTTATGTTATTTAATTATGATTTCAATACCAGGAAATAAGCATAAGTTTGGCGGGGGGGAGGAATTAAAGTGCTGCTCTGTTTCTGTTTAGTCCGAAGGTATTATTTGTCAAACTGATTATCAAATTTGTGGTGCTAGTAGTTACTCTTAATAAGATGCATACATAAATGTACCAAAAAATCAGAGGAGCTGGGTTGTCTTTGTACATAAATTAGCAAATTTGATAAGCTACGATGATTGTAAAGTAAGTGTTGTACAGAAAGCTTAATTAGGAAGTACCAGTGAGCTCAATAACTCAGTATAAAAACACAGTATAAAAATTAGTGCAGAATTTTATATGCTTTGTGATGATTTTATTAGTTCAGGAATGTATTTGTAATGTTGTAGCTGTGTGTTAAGTTGAAGAGCTACAAATACTGGAAATCATAGTTTATAACATGCTTTCTAAACCTACACTGTTTGAAGTTACTAAAACAACACTAAGAACTAAAGTTCTATTGTTGGGCTACTAAAGTAGCCCAGGAACTAAAAGTTTAAAGTTCATCAAGGTCTTACTGAAATACAGTGGATAAATATGATTTTGAAGCTACTTGCATATTCTTAATGATCTTTTATGCAAAGTAATTTATGATAATAAGCTTTATAAGCTACTTTAATGCTGTTCTGACATTTGTGGTAATTTACTAGGGACTGCTAGAAATGGAAAAGATTTTTATCTGACATTAATGGAAAAAGGATGTCTTCATATGTGTCAAAACTAATCATCTGTCAGTAGAAAATTGATTTAGGATTCCTATTTGCATTTCTACTGTTTGTTAAGTACTTGTTCATCAGCCTGAAAAATAAGAAATGAAAAGGAGCTGTGGCAGCAGGTATGGATTTACCAGAGGTGCCAACAGAACTTTCACAGCCGGGGCGTGTAGCGCTCATCTCCCGGGTGTGGGGCCATCCAGGCTGCCCGAGACCCCGAAACACTGCGCGAATGGATGTTGGAGCAGCTGGGCTCCTCCGGTGAGTTTGGCGGTCACCTCTGCTTGGTTGCGCCCCACCGCGTGCCCTGGCATGCCGTGCGTGGGTGTGGGCTTGCAAAGTCCCATCGGGAAGCCTATTCTGCTTTGTAAGGTTTTTCTTTGTAAGATTTTTTTCGTTTGCTTGTTTTTCTCTACAGGCTAAGATGGGAAAAGTTTTAGAACCAACGTAGGGTATAATTAGCACGGGCCTCAATTATGGCTTTGCCACTACTCTGCATGAAAGGTATTGCTGTCTGAAGCCTGCAGACCGCGGGGGAAATGAAAGGAGATGGCTTTGCCTGGTTCCCTCCAGCGCTGGGTCAGACCTACCCTGCAGCTGGGCCACCGTGGGCAGGACGGAGGCGGGAGGGGAGAAGCAGCCTGGCGGCTCAGCCACCGGCACGAGGAGGCGGTTTAGAGCCCCTCTCCCATCCAAGCGTAATGTCAGTATCAAGGCCAGAGAAATAGAAGGGTTCCCTACAGTTTTGTGGCCTCAGGATGATGGAGCAGGATCTGAAACGCTCTGTGTGCTGGCCAGGGTACTCGCAGAGGTGTGGTGGCATCATGTCAGTACATACAGAAAAGCTTTTTGGAAACCTCTGCCTGCTGCGATACGAAATTAGTAAGTTAACAAAGAAGGGGGCAGGAGGAGTAACATTGGCTAAAAGTAACTGAGTAAAATTAATAGTGAAAAATTCTTAAACCTGTTTCTCACCCGTCTTTAACGATGTCCAAAGAAACAATTTTAGACAGTAAGAAAGTTAATTTCACTAGGTATTCAACTACTAAACATAGAGACAGTCATTGTTTATTCTAAATTCATACAAGCTATTGTAATTGTTAGTAATCTTAATGCTTGGCAAGCACATACTCCCCTTTATTCTACAATATCTACTGAAACAAGTGGGTGGACAGTAAATTTCTTAAAATATAACCAATTAAAGAAAAGCACATTGCAAATATTTGTTGGTTTTAACTCACCTTGTGAAAACAAGCTGTTTATAAACTTTCTCTTGTTTGCCTTTATATAATGTCACCTTCCATATAGATCTAGCAGTTTAAGTTGCCGTATACTCTTTGCTGTCTGTGCGACCATTTTGGTGATAAGCTAGCTAGCAAGATAGATTTTCTCCTCCTCTTTTCCACATTTATCCAGCAGTAATTCAACCGACTTTGAGACTTAGTATCAATTGGTGAATCAGCTTTAATTTTCGTTCAGTTGCATTTATATATTGTTTGCACGAAATCAGGTTCTTTGTTTGTGGGTTAGTTTGTTTGCTTTTTTCCCCCCAGTTTTATCACTAGGCATCCGTGATTCTCCAGGCTTTGGTCTTCATTAGAGGGATGCAAGGCAAATTTTCCCTGAAACGGAGCGAGTGGAAGAGGCAGTGTTTAGCCATACTCTGCGTAGTGTTTAGTACCTCATTTAGTGTTTCTACGTGACTTAGTTTCCAGGTCCTGCATTTATTCTCCTTTTGAAGTTAGCTACAGTAGCTAAATTTTTCTAATAATGTTAGGTGCTGGTATGCCAGTTAGATGGGTATTGTGTGGCTTTTCATTTGCAGGAATATTTTGTTCTGAGGGAGTTGTCTTCACAAATTGGAGGAGAAAGTTACTTTCCTTCCCTGGGGAAAAAAAAAAATTGCAGAAAGATTGGTATTTCTTAACTTGTGAAGCGTACAAGATTGTCTCTTTAGTAAATATCTCCCAAGGATGAAGGTGTTTTGTAAGGTTCTGGTCAGGACTGAACTTCCTGCAGTCCAACGCCTGTTTTCTTCTGAAGGTCATCTCTTTTAATAGGCAGGAAAGATGTCCTCCAAGGCTAAAAAGGGTTTTCTCGGACGAAAGTCCTTGACTACACGTACCACTCACCCCCGGGTGTTTGGTATTTTACTGCTCCGGTTCCAGTCCCCAGTCTCCGCGGTGCCACGGGCTCTGCAAAGGCGTTTGTTACACCTGGGAGCGCAGCCTCAGGCCCGAACATTCGGCTCCGCTGGCACATCCCGCGAAGCATCAACC
>NW_010554416.1:0-2622 GCF_000687285.1 Phaethon lepturus | reverse complement strand
TTGCACCGCGGAGCCTCGCGGCGTCATCCTCCACGGCTTTCGCTGAAGAGCGAGTCTCTTGGGTTGAGAACGAGGGCGGACTCCTGCCTTGCGGAGTAGAGCACTGAGCACAGAGACTCCCGCCTGCCGCGTAGAGCAGGACGCGCAGCGCTCGCTGACCCGTGGGCGTATTACGCGTTACGCGGCGCGCTTGCATTTGCTCCTTCTCCCCGCGCCAGCTGTGAGCCGGATGCCTGCCCTGACCCAACGGCAACGCTGCCTGCCCAGGGTAGGAAGCCCAGCCAGGGCCTCTCCGCCTCCAGGAGGCTCCTGCGTACGTCGGACTGTGCAGCGGTGCCAAACACCCTCCATGGTGGGAAAGCACAATATACCTTCTGCCTTCACCCCGTTTTACGGAGGCGGTGGTAATGCCCATAGCACTGGTGCTGCGGTTGGGGCAGGGAGCTGGGAGGTCCTAAGGTTATACTCTAGGGTTTCAGTCATTCAAAATGAAGAGTCGATCAAAAACAGATCCTCACACAAGGCTCCTAAGTCAGTCTTTGGGTATCTGGTTGGGTACCAGAAAGTACAAAATAATTGTCATCTCCTTTAAGGTTCAGCGGCCTTTCCAAACTCAGGCTACGTATTTTCATCAATATGTCTGCATGCCAGAGCTCAGCATCAGGCACCTTCTGCCCCTCTCAGGTAAAACAGACAGGGCAGCTCACCTCCTTCCAACCCAAAAAGTCTTCCCCAACACACGCTGGGGACTCCGGCGCAGACAGTGAGGCCATGGGGCACACGTTCCCACCTGCCTGAACCCCTGCCCCCGGCCGGAGGTCCCCCTCCGGGCATTTCATGTCAGGATCAGTCTTACAGTAAATAATTACTCCCAGACCCAAGATGCAGCCAAGGTGTCTCACAGGTTGCTCCCCTTTCCTCTGACAAAGGCTTTGAGGCAGCTCGCATCCCTTGAACACATTTCCTACCACATAAATAAGTCTAAGTACACGCCTGTCTTTTCATGAGCAGACAGCGTTATTTCCAGCTGCAGCAATTTGCGTCACTTGACTAGGAAGCTATATATACATGTCTATACATCTATATGTATAGATCTGTGTATGTATGTGAGTATATACCTCTGTTATACACGGGTGCATATAGATTTATGTGTATGTACTTGCGTATATTTATGTATATATGCATTTGTGTGCGTTCACCTGTGTGTTCGGCAGGGCAGGCAGTTCAGAGCATGCATCCTGCCCTGCCTTGGCAAATGTCATCATCTGGGCACTGCCTGTAATGCTTCACATCTAGAAATGAATGATATACCAGCAAAGTGCAAAGTAGTGCCTCCTCTCAGCTCTGACTGCTTTTCTCTTTACTTCTTTATTAATCATCTCCTGCTGATATGTGGGAGGAGATTCTGATGATGAATACGTGTTAAATAATTTGCAAGCATTTATTTTTTTGTCCTGGTTTTCCGACGTACCAAACTGGCATAAACATTGGCAGAATTTCCTTTAATCCTCTAAAGGGATCCATGCTTCGCTCTCCGTCCTGAGACCTAATCTCTCTAATATGTTGTTGGGTCAGTTACCCAAGATGGAGTGCGTACATCCTTTCTCAACTTTTCCCTCTTGCTAACATTGGCTTTGACAAGAGAATTGCCCCCTCCCTCTCTGCTCATCGGATAAATCTGCATCCCACCCTACGCAGGGGGGAGAATGGATGGAGTAGCTAGATTTTTTGGACACGAAGTGGTACCTTTGTGGGTCCCTAATTCACCCTTCCAAGTCTCATAATTGCCAACAGAGGTCTTTTTTCCTTCTCATAATGTACAAAATGATCTGCCCTTTTATGATTGCCTTGAGAATATCCCACAAAGCTGACGGTGAGGGAGCAGATGCCTCATTCAATTCCAAATAGAAGGAAATCTGTTGTCTCAAATAATCCCTAAATTCAGACACTTTCAGCCAGCTATTATCAAGAGACCACATTTTAAGAGCAGATGTGTTATTAAGGCTGAGAAATGTTATGAGCACTTCGTGATCTGACAAATGAATTCAGGCTATCTAGCATTCCAACATTTGATCTTTTAATAATTCGAAAAACGAAATGGAAACTGCTGGGGGGTGGGGGTTTCCACTGACCTGGAATTGTAGGGCTCGCTTACATTTTCGGGAGAATATTGCCAGTGGAGATTCGGAGCGCCTGCTGCCTATGCCGACGATATCATTTCTTTCCCGCGATGGCTAGACCTCTGCCTTATGACTTAATCTCACGCTTTTGCCGCCCAGGACCCGTGGAAAAACGAAATGGAAACTGCTGGGGGGTGGGGGTTTCCACTGACCTGGAATTGTAGGGCTCGCTTACATTTTCGGGAGAATATTGCCAGTGGAGATTCGGAGCGCCTGCTGCCTATGCCGACGATATCATTTCTTTCCCGCGATGGCTAGACCTCTGCCTTATGACTTAATCTCACGCTTTTGCCGCCCAGGACCCGTGCTGTACGCCCGTCTAGCGAAAAGGCTCGTTTTGGGTAGAGCGGCATTTAGAGGCTATTGAGAAGGCGAGCCTGGCGCTCGCCTCACGTCGGCGCGTGCGGCCGCGCTGCGTGCCGCGCAGCACTTCTGCTTCACG
>NW_010554415.1:0-18754 GCF_000687285.1 Phaethon lepturus | reverse complement strand
GCAGAGCCTGTACCGCAGCCCGCCCCTCGCCATGGTGGCGGCCGCCATGCTGCCCACCGCTCCGCCCTTCCCGTCAGTCACCCCGACGCCGCGGGGGCTTGGCCGGTGTAAACTTTTAACGGAGAAAGTACCGGTAGATGGCACCCGAGAATGCGCGCTTTCGGCCCGGGGCTTTGTGGTAGCCGTACGGTCTTTTGTTGTCCTGCAAATGGCGTCCGTCGTGCCGCTTGTTGCCTCAGTTTCCCCCGAGGTCCTGAGGCAGGCGCTGCTTTTGAATTCGTCCGGTCCCTGGGAAGCCAGGCGCTTGGGTTTTTAAACTGGGAGCCCTCGAAAAATACGGAAGCTGACTTGTAAAAATCTCCTAGCTGTGGACAGTGTGGCATAGGAGACTTACAGGACCGGCTGTGGGACTGGGAAGAGCCTCTGGGCCGGTTTGCGGTATGAGGGAGCGGAGCAAGGCAGTTCTGCCTGTGCAGCAAAGCTGACCCCAGGGCTCAGCCCTTGGCAAAAGGTTTTAAGTTTTGCAACAGACTTTTTTCCCACATCTTGGCTGGTAGAGGTGCTCTGTACCGTACAGGCTGGCTGGAATTTATTTAGCAATGGAACAGTCCTGTAGTTAGTCCTATAGTCATGGACAGAGTAGCTGTGCTACCTCAAAGTTTGGCCTATGTGGGGATAAGCCAGCAAATGCATACAAAAGTGCTTAAGAGCAGTTTCATCTTAAAACTATGCCAGCCCAACCTATTAGTAAGTAGCCCAACCTAGTTATTGCTAGAAGCAACAGCAGACTGGCTTTTCTTTCTATCCCCACCCTTGCCATCCTCTTCCCTGGTGCCAGCTTTGACCTGCATTTTATAGTACAGTGGGTGGATTCAGGGAGTTGAACCAGTAGAAACCCATCCACTGCTCGCTTTTGCTTTTCCTGAGTGTGTTTTCTGCCATTTTTTGGTGCCTTGAATCAGTTCACTGCGTGGTTGGCTGAGCATCCGTGCTAGCACTGGGCATAGCATGAGCAAGGGGCTGTGGGCTGGAGAGAGGGTAGGAACTCGTGGTTTGTGGACAGTAATACATACGTTCATTACCTTAGCTGTAAAGATAAGCCGCACAGTAAAATACAGGGAGAGTTCTGAGTGGGCAGCGACAGTCAAGTGACAAGGCATCTGTTTGGAAATGAGGGCAAGCCTTTATTTTGTGTCACAGAGTCAAGGAGGAGAGGGAGGTTAGGGGTCTCACTTAAGCATTATTTATTTTATTGATTAGTGACTCTTGCAGGTTTACCCTGAGCATTTCTTCTTTGCTTTCTCTCGTCTCTTAAATTCTCATTGTCTTGAAACTCTGGACCTTGTTTTAAACCCTTGATCAGGATTTATTGTTTGTCAGGGCACCCAAAGGAGGTCATTTAGCTTTGGGTGGGGGCTGAAACTGCTGTTGTTTAAGTTTTCAGAGAGAACTCCTAGATAAATGAATCCAGCTCTTTCAGCTGCTGCCAATTCCTGGCAAAAGGGTTACATAAACATACTCTAAACCTCAAGGGTATTATAAATAAATCTTATAAAATATTAACTTTTGTTAATCTCCGAATGAACCAAAATGGTGCTAAACTGATTTAAACCCTTAGTAAGAAAAGAATAAACCAGGTGTCATGTAAAAAACAATAATACCAACCTCTTTCTCAATGGACTGACATTTATTTCTTATTGTTCAGTACCTTTACTGTTCTCATTAAATTACTTTTTTTTTTCTTTAAACAAATATTTTACACGTCACATATAGGTATTGAAAAGATTCTTCAAGTCTGTATTGATTCTAGTAAGGTAGCCTTTTGTGTTGCCAGCGCAGTGGGAGTAATGATTTGGCTTAATATTTTAGTGAGTTTTTAACACTGTATATGAAAATTTAAGCTTAGTAAGGGGCATCTGCCAACTTTTAAAAATTATCTCATTGTGTTAAAGAGCACATTTCATCACCTTTTTCAATATTGCTCTCAGAAGCTGAAAGATGATTGCCTGTCTCTCTGATGTGTACTGCTTACGGAAGTATTTTGTCCCACTGACTCCTCAGAAAGAACTCTGAAATCCTTGGGCAGCAATACTAGTGACAGCAACGGCTGGTTTAGGTAGAAATAATTCAGTTACTGCTCTAACCTGGAGTTACTGGGAAAAAAAGAAGTTTTGTGTCAAGAAATACCAATCAGTTATAGCCAATCCTTGTTAAAAGAACATCCAGATATTATTTGTCAACATATGAGAAAAAGAGACCCTCAGCTGTCCCATGATAGCCAAACAGATGCTGAAGTTTAGGAGGTCTATGTATATTCAAGTGCTTGTACCAAAAAAGTCTTCATACAGAGGAGGATGGGGGAAGAGAGAGAGACCCACCTCAGAATATCCAATGGCCGGAGACTGAAGTGTTTGCTGGGATATGGGAGGCTGGCACCAGGATCCCTTATCTGTAGCAATGAGAGCTGAAATATGAACAGTGATCTGACAGGTCTGTTCTCTGTGCTCACATGGGCAAGGATATATTCTCCCTTTCTTTCGTTTTCCTCTTCTGAATAATCCTGGATTCATTCCAGTATCAGAGTTAAGAAAAAAATGTGTGTGTAGTAACAATAGTGTTTCCTGTCCAGTTCCATGCCACAGCAAACAGGCGTATGCAGTTATTTTTACCTGGACTACTAAAAATGTTCAACCAAAAATCTTTTTTTAAAGGAGTACACTAAGAAAACATGTCTAAGAAAACATGTCTAACAGAAAACTGCAGTCGTTCCACTCCTGGCCACAGAATAACACATTAATGCGTGTGGTAACAATGTGGTAACAAAGCACTGGGCCACTTTAAAACACAGTTTACCCTCTTTCCATGGTTTAATCATCTAAGTCTTTATTTACAAAGTAGATGGAAAGTTCCAAAAGGATGTTGCAGTGGAGGGGTATCATCTTTGTTGTTGCTGCATTTGTTTATTTTTTTGTAACTTTAGATAATTGTGCTGGTAAACTTTCATGTATTTCTTGTTACCATTGTGCTCTTTCACTTCCCAGTTTCAAGCACAAATAAAGGTTGTAAAAGGTGCTACACTAACAGCTGTGGGAAACAAAGGTCTCCGTGATTTGTGGAGGATGAGGACCACTGCATGCTTCCTTGGCTGTGTGCTGCAGGACTGAGCTGGAGTGACTGTCCTTCAGAGTGAAAGGAAACAGCCCTTCTTCCTTATCCACCGACACCTTTGCCACTCATAGGCCTACTCCACTGCACTCAGTAGGAATTGCTGCTCATCTGATATTCTCAAGCCTCCTGTGGTTTTACCCGAGCTTCAGTTTTACTCCATGAAATGGGTGGATCTGTCAACACACTTTATGTACACCATCAAGTAAAGGCCAGATATTGCCAACTTTCAATTACTCCTGATTCAGACTGCAGACTTATGAGTGAAACGGTGGGTATCCAGGTCATGCAACTTTTGTTGCATGATACCTTTTGACACCTATCTTTTGTTAGGATAGTCTCTTATCTTTTTTAGCCAATGGAATGAAATAGAACTTCTACAGAGAGTAGTTCAGAATAAGGACATATCTTCAGCATTCAGGTCATGCTAATTAACCTTAGACTCTCTACTGGTTGTAGATTACTGACCCTCTCTGACAAGGAACCTCTCTGCAGCTGTGCCACATTTTCTGAACACACAGGGAGAAGCAGAACTTGGGGCCAAATTTTCAAGGGCTTAGCGTATCCTAACTGCCCAGCTTCCACTTTGACATCAAAATAAGACCTTCAGAGTTAAAAAGCCTTCGCTATTAATCTAACAAGTTCCTTTGAAAATCCTGCTCTCCCTGGGGGCAATGCATTCTCTGCAGAATTTTGTCTCTAGTTTTTCAAGAACCATCCTAAAACCTCCATGCTGTCATGAGAAGAGATGATTTACCTGGCTGCCCTTGCACAGAAGCGCAGGCCCATGCAAACACAGTTTGGTTCCATGTGGTTGCCTGGGGTGACACGCATACAATATCAGATGCAAATACAGTGAGTATTTGAATGGAATCCACAAAGTGTATGCTTTTAAGATAAAGTAGAGCCAAGTCCTGCTGCTGCTTTGGATGCAAATGTATTTGTAATGAACTCTTGTTTTTGTACGTATGCCTTATCTTGCACCTGTTATCATCTTTGTTGTAAAAAGCTTAGGGGTAAGCTTGCCAAACGATACGCCCCATCTGTGCTACCTGGATAAACAGTGTTAGTAAGAAACATGCAAACTGAAAAGCCACAATTTCTTGATGGACAGGTACCAGCACTGTTTCTCTGGCTATCAAGGACAAGGTCTTTTTGTTCTTCCAACAAGTTGCCAACCTTTTCTTGTTTGAAATTCTTGTGAAGTTGTTGGGAGGGAGATGAGAGAGAGAGGAAGCTGGGGGTGTGCAAACTCTTTTTTGGCATGCAGATGGAGTCAACGGCAAATATAACAAGGATTTCAATAGAATCCACCAAGTGAATGTTTTTTCACCAGAGCCAAAACAGAACTAAATGTTGTGCGTGCTGTGTTGGAGGCAAGTGTATTTGTTGTGAACGCTGCTCTTGTTTGCATCTTTTTGCTTGGACCCCTGCAAACCAGACTAGCCCTCCAAAGGTGGTAGGGTGAATAATGGGAAACTGCATCACTAGGACTTGTCCCTGACAAGTCTGGAAAGAAATGACAGCAGATATAGCAAGGCAAGAGAGCCCTCAGGCATTTCAGCGAAGAGGCAACAGTAGGGGAGAACAACTTGTTCCAGAACTTTACCATGTTCTGCTGAGATCTCTACATTTTCCTATGTTTTCTTTTTTTAGGGACTTGCAGGAGAGAGCACTGTTGAGTAATTAAAGCACAAGGCTGGCAGCTTGGCTTCTGAAGTCCTGTCACTGAGTTCCTGTGGCAACACATGTACTCTCTGCGATAGTCACATCTGAGAGTCCCTGAACCAAGTCATTTTAACTGACTTGCATCTTTAGTGTTCACATCTCAAGGCCTTTTGGGTGCACAGGACACATCACTACTGCATAGTAGTAGGACAGAGGCTGTTATGAGACCTGTCCCACCGTGGAAACATCTGCAGACCTGTTTCCACCCCTTTGCTGCCTGAGTCAAAATGGATGAGACCAGTAGCACTCACTGTGGCTGGATATGGACCACCCCCTGTTCTGCCATTCATCCTCTGCCTTGCGCTCCCTGCGCAGCCATGCTAGTGCTTGCTGCTTTTCTGTGTTAGAGCAAGGTAAAGGGTAGATCTTGGCATCGTGAGCGCCCTGTCCTAGACCTTGAGCTGTAAGGGAGCTTGCCAAATGCCACTTCACCAAGAGACAGAAGACCCTCATTCCTTTTGCTGCTTGCCAAATGTGGTCTGTATTGGCAAGAACTAGGACGGATACCACACTCTGATCTGCCCGAGCCTTGTCAGTCAATGAGGATAATTCATAAACTGGTTACCCTGGCAGAGTGCAGGATGACGGCATCTTTTTGCACTTGGATAGGTTCTACCAGACACAAGCTAGGAACTTCCGCTGTTCAAAAAACTGGTGGCCTGAGGGGATCCCTCTTCATTATGGTCAATTCAGCCTGACCTCTGACCTGTCCAGGAACTTTAACCAGGCTCCAAACTCTTGCAGGGTTGAGTGTGCTGCCAGGCAGCTGAGCAAAACATTACAGATTTGCTGGCAGTGCTACAGCATCCCAGGCACCCTTGCTGCCTCCAAGGCCCTTGTAACAGCTTGTAAAAGGGCTTGGAGAAAACTTTCTGTGCAGAACAGGCACTCCTGGGGTGTTGCAGGCCAGGCAGTGTGCCAGTCTCCAGGGGTGAGACAATGCTTTGGGAAGCTCACCTGTAACCAAAGGCTGGCAGCAACATGTCCAAATGTTATAGAGCTGCAAGGACAGAGGCACAGATTCATTCCACCTCAACTTTTGCTCTTTGTGCAAGGGTACAGGGCTGCCAACCCAACTGAGATATCCTTAAATGATTTGACCATTTTATACAGTGCAGATCATAGGGAACAATTACAGGACTGCAGAATACAGTGTAGATACACCCACGTAGGCTCCTGAGACACTGCAGTACATGTTCTATTTATACTCATTTTAAAATGATTGTTGAGAGGATACAGGGTCTCCTGGGTTTGGTCCCTGAGGTGTGTAAGGGATGCTGATGTGCAAGAGGTGCTATGACAGCCAGCTATGGCACCTATAGCCATGTGCAGAAACAGGATCCTGTGTGTCTAAGTATTTCTCCTGACAAAATCTTGTGCACTTGCTGCTCCTCAGATCAGCAAGCAGGGCCTGAATGTCCAGTCAAACTGCTTTCTGCCTTGTCTTTACTTTAGGCAACGATGTCCCCTTCTGAAACTGAGCCCAGTTCTCAGAGGTCACACAGAGTGCTTGCACCCTGTCACATTGGTCTGCTCCAGCTCACATTGGGATCCTACTCTTTCAACTGTCCACATGAGCATTCGTGTTTGCCCGTTTCCCCGTACATGACAAAAGGAAGCCCAAGCATGGGGTAGAGAATAGCTCTAGTTGGCTCTGCTTTGAGCAAGGGGGGTGGACTAGACAATCTCCAGAGGCACCTCCCAGACTCTGACTGAACCCACTGATTCTGTCATTCTGTGACTGTGAAAAATGTAAATGATGGTCCCAGTCCTCACTGGGTCTACATAAAGCCCTGGAGTATCCTTGGGAAGTGTGTGTACAATGTAGTAGAAATGCAAAGTACTGAAGAAACTTGCAGAGGAAACAAAGAAGCTGACATTTTGATTGTGGACACCAAACTGAACTAACTTTTTAAGTGCTTCAGAGAAATGGACAGATAGTAAAATATCCATGTAGCTGGGGAATTTATTTTCAAGGGTTTCTTTTTTCCCTCCCCCAGCCTTGAGCGCGTGAGGAATCTGCGAAGCAGAACCGTCACAGGTAGGGAAACTTCACATTGTTCAGCAGTTAGCATCCTTGTTGGTTTACAGATGACATTCTTGCTCCTTGAAGAGAATCCCTCCCAGCTCTGCTTGGCCAAAGTGATTTGTGAGATCCAGGGGGCCTAGGAGAGGGCAGGACCTGGGAGGATCTTCTGCAGAGGACTTCAGGGCGCAAACATACATAGGAATTTAGACTGAAATCTGCGGTGGTAAGTAGAAGCATTCTCCCCTAAAAGTGCCCCTTATCAGCCAACCATAATAACTAGCAAAGTACAGCAGTTGCTGGAAAAATGAGATGCCTAGCTACTGCCCTGCTTTTCACTTCCCCACATTTTTCTGGTGATGTGGGATCTCAAAGCATTTTGAAAACACCTTTTGGAAACCAATTGTTTTCAAATCCACAAACAGTCCAGAGTTCAGTTATGAGCGTTACAAATGGTCATGCTAATTAAATGCAGCTAAAATAGTGAAAAGAGTTTCAGGGCAGAGGAGATCAATGACAAAACACCCTTGGAGATCACAGAAGGGGAAAAAGCGCTGATGTAGAAAGGTGATTTGTGGCGATTCTCTGGTTGCTGAAACAGAAGAATTATTGAGAACCTTAAGGTGAAAGGAGCTTTAGGTTGGAAGATTGATGACTAAAAACCATGGGGAAGTAATCCTTTCTGCATCAGTATGGCAAAGCTTCAGTTCTGGGAGGCAGGTCAATGTAGGTCAATGCTTGCACTGGAAATGCTAAGCTGGGGAACTTCTCTGGTCACCTCCTTCCCCCACGTTGCCTCCTTCCCGCCTCCTCTTTGACAAAGGGAAGCCGGTGCATTTCGGTGTTGCAATTTCACGTACTGAGCATTCAGCTCCACGATCTAATTCCTAACCAAAGACTCTGGCGCTAGGCAGTCTGATGCAAAGATAAAATAAGTTGCTCCGAGTATGGTGATTCTTATTTTAGCAAGTTATTAAACATGGCTGGCATGGGGATTTGGCATCTGTGAGTGTAGGGGGTCCTTTTCTCATCTTTTATCCTAACCATCTTTTAACATAAAAACATTTGAAAGTCACTCTCATACGCATACGCAACTGTGAGTTACTTTGTGGCCCCTCAGTAACTGCGTTAAAAACAAAGCAAGGATAAACTTTTATTCAAAGTACCATTTTTACACTTTCCTATAATCTGAAAACATTGTGTGAAAAGACTGTCACTCCATATTCTACACAATAAGTAATATTCCAGCCTGATCAGTAATTCCATTGCAACACAGGATGAGAATCTGGGAAGAGTTAGTGGGTTGCTTTTTAAAACTTTTAAATTTCTTCTGGATGAATGGAGTTACATATTTGAACAACCATACTGTTATGTTTGGACAGTTATTTTATGACCATCACAGGCTGTAATTAGACATAGTTGTCTCACTTTAAAGATACCATTTTCTTTGTTTCAGGAGGTTTCAGCCAGCAATTAATGCAATTGGATGGCATTTCAATAGCTGGTCTCTAGCAAACTCCTGTGATGAATCACAGCATTGGCAAAACATGGCAACTGTGGTGGTGTAATGTCATGTAACAGCAAGTCAGTGTCTTCTGCTAATATTTTAATGACAAGCGTCTCAAGCAGACCAAGTTTTCAGAAAGTGTTTGTTATTCACACATAATGATCTGGGTTACAAAAACACCCTTGGAGGATAGAGCTAATAAAATAAGCAGCTAGTTAGTACAAACTTCTTCATTTAATTTTATTATGTGGAAAGTAGCATGGTTTTCTCGCATGAGAAAAGCACTGCTGTTGTCTGGAAAGTTTCCATATGGCCCTGCAACTTTTAGATTGCGCCAGTCAAACGTTTCAATCAGACAGTTGCTGCACTTCCACTGTTGTTGACTTGTACATCTATATGTATTGCACAGATTGGCTTTATTTGAAAAGCAATGTATAGCTGTAAAGTATTAGTCATCAATCTGGCATCGTTACGTGCTGGATTTGCATTCTAATTTCCTTTGCTTGATCATAAAATAATGTATTGCAAGCTTACTTTTTGTTTCCTCTGTTCCAGAGATGCATTTCAGAAGCCGCCTGTTGTGCTCCTTTCCACCAGAGAAGCAAGCAAAACCTGCCCAGCGCAGCAAGCCGCTGCACTGCTTCCTGCTCGCCATGACTAACGCAATTACACCAGAAGGAAGTTTAAAATAATTGCTTTAGCGTTAGGAGCATGAGATTCATCTTCAGCCAGACCTCAGACTGTGCTTTCCACAGCATTTGGATTGCTGAAGTACTCTTATATAAGCCTAATTGACACAATTAGAAGAATGACTCCTTACAGATGTGTGTTGCTGTAGCAACCTGGGGGGAGAGCAGCCAAAGTACCCTTCATATTTAGCAAAATAATATTAATCATAATAGGTAGAAGCACTTCATCCTTTTCATAAGGCTCTTGCTCAGGAGCCAAGTGCCTTAGCATGTTGCAACAGGGATCACTGTAATGGAGTTGAAATAATTTGAAGGTGAGCTAAAATTCTCTCAGGAATAACCAAAATTACATGGAGACACAAGCATAGTCAAATATTGCCCAAATCTCACAGGATATAGGCAGGAGGATTAGCCGTTCAAGGCTTTGATTCTGCCTCCATAGGAACACTGGGGGAAGAAAAACACCAGAGACATCCATGGAAGCAGGAGGAGGCCTGAATCGCTGGCCTTGTCTCAAGTTTATGCTACCGAAGGACCCAGTTGTCCAGTGAGAGCACTGTGGACAGACTTTAAATCCACCTGCCACCTTCTTTGTGTTAGAGGGACTCCAAGTTGCTCCATGTTGTTGGCAGTGGATATGGATATGTATGCAAGTGTCGATGTGTGCTGGCAGCGTGGTGAAATGGTAGCAGGTATCCTGCTTCCCCTGCGGCACACCGGAGCGGGAACAGCTGCTTTGCAGAGTGGATCCAAATGGGTTTGTTCCTGACTCTGTCTTGCCTGCCCCAGTAAACTTGCAGATTTCATCCAAAGAGCATGGTCTCTTTGAAGTGTCAAAGGGACCATGTGAATTAGCTGAGACTCATGACTTAGGACTTGTTGTCATGAAATCTTTTGATTTTAAGCCAATGATAAGTATTTTGGCTGGTATGATTGTCACTTCAAAGTTATTATTTTAACTAACACCATTTTAAACTTTGTCTTGATGTCTTTGCAACTTGAACATTGAACAACACTGTGTTGCTACAGAGTACAAGAAAAACCTGAAGTCAGTGCTGACTGGGACTGAATAATGGGATTTCCATTTCCAAGATGAAGCAGCAAGTGAATAGCATGAATAAACAAGCAAGTCTGGAAAAAACCAAACACTCATCTCTTGAATGATCATGGAAAATACAGATTAAAAGGGATCTCAAGAATTCATCTATACCATCCCACTCTCTACAGATGGATGGATTTTATCTCCATCATTCCTGACTAAGTTTTATCTGATCTCTTTTTAAAAAGATTTACAATCCCCAGGCAATCTAGCTATATGCATCACTAGCCTTATTTTTAGAAAGTTTTTCCTAATGTCTAACAAAAGTCTATTTCTGCTGCAATGGAATGTCTTATTAATCTGCAATATCTTTATTTTTGAAGACTGCTGTCATATTTCTGTCAGGTTTCTCTTCACTAGAGCCAACAACCCCTGTTTCTCCAATCTTGCCATGTAAGTTGTATTTTTCTAGAGCTCGAATCATACACATTGCTTTCCTCTGTAGTGTGATGAGTGTTTTATCCCTCCCAAGCATGATGCCCCAAGCCAGGCTCGCTGAGCTCCAGCTGAGCTTTGCCAATACTGTGAAAAGTGGAAGAATTGCTTCATATATTTTATAGCCTCTATTTTATATTTGTACCTCTCAGTATGTAGTTTGCTTTTTTTCAAAGAGTATGCAACCTCCAGAGTATTTCTGCAGGGCTGCTCCCTACTCATTTGCTATTCCATCTGTGTTTTTGTAGTAGATTATTCTTGACCAGACATAAAATCTTGGATTTCCTATTCTTAAATAGCATCTTACTGTTCTTCACTAACAACCTCAGCTATGTAGTTAACTAATGTGACATTGCTCAGTTGAATATTAAGCTTATATTTCTTCCAACTTACTTTCAAATTTTTTTAAGCTTTGTCACACTGTTTTGTGCCTGGGATCTATAAACCTTCAGCTTTGCTCTAATTATAGTTCCAGAGCCCAGGTACAGTATGTTCATGTGCAGCCTGCACGTGGCCCCTTCACTTATCCTATTCCAGGTACGGTGGTATGATTATAGCTGTTTGACCTGTTGCACCATTGGAAGCTCAGCTTGTCCTGATAATAGCGCAGTTATGTTTACTGTCCTTGCAGCTCTGGCAATTACATCTCATTACACCACTTTAATTATTCAAGCGCTGACATTTGAGTGATAATATGTCTAAAATTCAGGCACAGAGAAAAAGAGTTCTTTCAACTTCAGCATCTTTTATTTAGATCTTCTCTTGAACTGCCTGTTTTCCCACAATACATTCCTCGCTGTCACAACCAGTCATGATGTTTTTCCAAAAACCCTGGAAGACGCTCTAAGGTCCTGCTTCTGCCAGGAATTTTTTTTTTATAAAAAACATTTCTAATACTTGAGCGCTTTCACCACAGCAGGATGAAAGATGTATTTGTAAGATACATCAAGCAGCATGTTTTGAAGCAGTGGTGCAGGTGAGGCAAATGGCTCTTAGCACATCAGCTGTTGGGGTCGAGCCCTGGGGGATACCAGGTGCTTGGAGACTGAGGGCGTCACTGACAAGTTGTCACGTTCTGTCACGCTGTCACTCATAGCCAAGAAAGCACCATTTTGGTGTATATGTTTAAGAATCGGAGCGTACTAACTTACTTTCTCTAGGTTTTGGACCTCACACCAGCTGAACCATCAGCTGGAAGAATACCCCAGGAGCAACTCTACTTCACCTTATCCAAGAATCGTTCCAGCAACTTACAGCTATTTGGAAAGTTCTTAGACAGGCTGTAGTAAAAAGGGTTAAGTGCAAACAACTCTCTTGCATCATCTTGGTGGAGTGCCTGACTACCTGACCACATCCTACCTATGAGGAACTTAGGTGGAGTGACGTAGTCTGCCCAAAGCCATGCAACAGGTTAACAACTAAATCTGGAACTACAGGTCTCTTGCTGTGGTGGCTGGGCACGACAACCTTGCTGGCAAGTTTTACTGAAATCTTTGCTGTCATCTGGGCAGTTACACTGTTATGCAGGGAAGCTATACCTTGCTGCGAACACTAACTTTTCCAGACTGGAAGGGCATGTGGCAGGATCTGTCTCTTGCCTGGAGGCTTCATTAGCACAAATCTTGCAGAGACTGAGACCTCATTAATTTGTTATTGCACAGAGCCAGTTTTAAAATGCTATCTGAAAAGAGCTCTTCAGATGACTGTAATACCAGATTCTGAGTTGCAGCAATTCAGTATGCAATGATGACGCTTGCACCTGGCTTCTATGAAATGCTCAGCCCAACAGACAAGACCTCCCACGCTGTTTATTCATTCAGCAGAGCTCAGCTGGCACAGAGTGCTGGTGTTCATCATGTCTGACCTAAGCAAAAAGGGAACCTGTCAATAAGTGCTTGGGATCCCAAGTCGATTCCTCCATGTATAAAATACATATATACTGTAATACACTGTATAGGTAATTTATGAAATACACAGAAACACACATATATATTTGTATATATACCATGCTAAAATTAGGTTTGAACATGCAAGCTAAGGACATTGTAATGTATTGATTGTCTTTGTTACCGATGCAGTGCCTGAGACCTGGGAGCAGGAAAGGTCACATCTTTTTTATCCACTGTGATCACCTCAGGCTCCATTGCAATAGGCATTATTTGATCTTCTCTCAGAAGTACTTGGCTTTTTTTTTTATCTATTGGGGCCAGTCTGAGCTATGTTGAGAAACATTGGGCTCAGTATTTGCAAGAAACATCTGTGGCTGAAAAGAATAACAACGCAGAATCATGGTGTGTGGCTTTGTACCCTGCAAAGATCAAGAGATCTTTCAAAAATAATGGTAATTTGCAACTGGATGGAGTCTTACAGTTGAAATCCAAGCACACCCAAGCATATGATGTGATTCATATTACTTGGTGCTAAACTGATGTTGCTAATTCTTTTGTAACTTGTCACAACAGAACAAAGATAGTGCTCACTATTTTAGGAAGCATATGAATCAGTGGGAGAGCAGAAAGGAAACAAATGGATCACTGGTGAGACTGAAAATGCCTCAGAGATGTGAACAGTGTGTGTCTGCTGACTCTGTGGTTGTGCAGAAAAATTCAGGGAAGGGTTTTAAGCATGGCTAGCCACATAACACAACATGCTTCGAGCTGACAATTTAAGGAGGAAGCTCTCTTGCATGCTGTCTGTCATTCCCACATGATTTAAAGCACAGATATGCTACAGACAGAGAAACCTACTTATCCTCTCACTGAACATTAACTGACAATCATTATGCAGAGAAATCCAGCACAGGACAATAGATCATGGCACCAAGATAAGTTCCTCCTAAATTCAACCTGTAGTAGGTGCTTAAGAACAACTTTTTAGGGACATAAAACTGCAGCAGCTTTCCATAGTGTTGATCAAGCACACTTGCCTATATACTGACTGTGGGATGCCCATCATCCTAAGATCACCACTGAAATAAAGAACAAAAAAATGAAGGGTTGATAACCATGGTAATAATCCATCAAACATCTGAAGTGTGCAGGAATTTCATAAACATAACAAATGCATGTTTGATGCCACAGTCAAAAATTCGTGGGTCATTTCTCCTTTGGGTGATAAGAGCACTTTACTTGACTGTCTTAGGTGGGAGACGTGCTTCTGGAAAGCCTGTGATTAACAGGGCGAAGAAGAAAACAGTAGAAGAGCATGATTCCTGGTTGTATCCAGAGGCACAATAGAGTCTTTTATCACAGAGTGCTGAAGGAGAGGACAGGTTGAGGCAAGAGTGGTGAAGCCATGCTGGACTTTTTGTAGTACAAAAGACAAATATGAAAGAGGACAGACAATCCCAATGGAAAATGTTTGATTAATGCCCTTGGACTCAGGAGAAAAATCATTCACGTAATAACACAAAAACGGGCATCTGCCTCCCTCTCTCTACTGGCTGGCACTGTGGTATGGCACTACCTGCTGAGACACCCAACACTCCAGCCCGAGCTAATGATTCAGATGCTGTCACCGAAGGTGCTCTAGAAAAAAGCAGAGTTATTCAGACCGTGGAAATCTATACTGACTTCTGAGAGGATTTTTATTTTGACAGAGCAGAGGAAAAGAGCTCCAAGTATGGCTAAAGCTTACCATTATGTTTTTTAATCTGGCTATGATTTACGGTGGCTTCCTGCCAATGCAATGTGAAGACAGAGTTATACCTGGTTTTGCTCTCGAACAATATGAAAAGCAGGAATTGTATTTTGACAGTTTCTACAGGAAAAGAGTTTTTTTCTAACAAGGACACATTGCTGAAAAGGACAACAGGTTTAATGTTTTAAGATAATAGTTCTTCCACAGAAAACTGCATCCTTCAACTTTTTCTATCTGGTTTAGAGGATCATATTGAGTAATTTCTGCCTCCTTGGATCTCACTCAGCCAAATCATGAGGCTTCTAGTCATGTCAAAATTGGATTCTTGAATTTGCTGAGTTCATGTTCTAGATATACAGAAACAGGTCTCTCACACCTGTTTTGCATAAAAGTCTGGAAAGGCCTGCTCTTACTCAAAACTTTAACTTGCTGTTTGGGAAAATAGCATTAGAAACTAGGAACAATTGGTCTGCTTATCTTTAAGCCAATGCTGCAGAAACCTTTGCCCTAACTGAAGGAAGAAGAGCAGAAAAGGAAGTGCCCGTTTTCACTGAGATTGATGTTTATATCTAGAAGTCCACTTCCAAAAAGGGATTGACTTTTGTACAAGGACACAAATGTCAGACTATGCTTTTTTTAAGCTTAAGCTTGGATCTGTTCAGACTACTTGTGCTTTAAACAACAGGTTTGATGTGTTTGTGCCTAAATTTGGACAGAATAGCTTGGACTCTTTTGAACAGCAGCTAGTATCTTTTCCATAGGAAAAAAAAAAGTATTTAATTGTGGTTAATCATAAACTTGGGATATTTTAAAAGTTATAACACCCTGCTATTTCTGCATATTGCATTCAGCCAGACAGACCAAGACCTATCTGACAGCAGTGATCTTGCAGAATCATGCAGAATCTCTTCCCATACAGGGCAGGACTTTCTGCCACAGCCAGGTGGAAGCCATGGGGCAGAAGGCATTAAACTTGGTCTTAATCGCGATTAGGTTCAGGGCGTTCATTTTTAACTGAACATTAAACTGGAACTTTGGTTTTGGTAGCTGTGCTGCACTGACCTTAAACCAATGGCACATGTATCAGCAAAGGTGAATGGTGTGGAGGTTCCTGTACAGATATGCCAGGTTCATGCTCCATGGGGACAATGGATTTGTTCGTGCAAATCACTAAGAGTGATATCAAATGGTTTGCTACACATTGTTTGGAAAGAATTTTTATTTATCTTTGTCTGGAAGGTATATCTTCTCCAAAGTTTAGAGGGAGTTTATGGTTTTAGTCTGTGCAAACTCTGTTTGCCGTCATTCTCCCTCCTGCTACTCAATGTTTCCGATACGGAGATAGATCTGCATTCCCACCTACCATTTAAACAGGCATGTCTGCGGAGCAGGGCCTCTCCAAGAGGCAGGACACATGGCAGCGCTTTGTTATAAGCTCAATGCATTCATTGTAACTCGCAGGTCAGTGTTTCTGTACTCCATGGCTAGACATGGTATTGTGCCTGCTAAATACTGCTGTAGTATTTCATCACAGTGGGAACCTGGACAATAGGTCATGCCTTGCATTTATGTATAGGATCTTGAAAAATCAATACAGTTCAAATAACAGGGGACCACTGCTGAGTTGTTTACCATTCCTATGACACACAGAGCGCCCTGGACACACAGGGAAATTTTTGCAGGCACAGCAATGGCCACCGAGCACACAGAAAGTACAACGGACTCGCTGCTAGCTCCTACCAATAATTCACAGTCATGCAAGGGCGTATATTATTGGAAACATGAATGGTTGCCTTGCTCCAGAGATCTATTCAGGGTTTTTTCTGTAATACAAATAGAAAAGTCAAATTCTTCAAGGGAAAAGCCAGTCTCTGAGCCAACTTTTGAGTCCAGCAAGCTCCAGACCACAATGACTGTATTTCTTTTGCTGCCTGAGGGCCTGATCACACAACCATTAGAATCAATAGAAAGGCTAATTGATTTGAAAGACTTTGGATAAAGCATCTAAGGCCACAACCTGCACCACTGCAATCACCAGAAAATTTGTCATTGACCTCAGTGAGTGCAGGATGAAATACTTGGGCTTTTGGTCAGCAGGTATTTAAGTACACACACACACACACACACACGTAATTTATTTCATTTGTAACCATTCATATGCCTAAGTACTTGTCAGATCTGGAACAAAAGCGTACTGGTTGCCAGATTGAGAAAAGGGGTAGCTTTCAGATCTGCCCCTCTCCTACCAACAGTGATGGGATTTGGAGGAAAGAGTAAGCAAGTCCATTGTTTCCACCAGTTTGTGATGATAGGGGATTAAAGAAGATAAGTGAAATGTAGGAGAAAGAAATTGAGAGCAACGCTAAGGGAAGAGGAGAGCATCTAGCCCTTTAACTACTTCTCAGGGGACTTCAAAAAATATAAACATTGGCCTTTTAACTTCATTATGAGTCTGCATCTCAAATACAACCCAAGCCTTCCTAGGGCTTGCCTACACTGGAAAAATATATTATGTTAATTAATTAACACGTAATGCTTAATATAGCAGTCAATATAAACAAGGACTACTATGTTTAACATTTGTTGTTGTTGTTGACCCAAGGTAACCCAGCTGCTAAACATGACAGTTCTTGTCTACACTTAAATGCTTTCTATCGCCTTAATTAACGTGTTCTAACACAATGTGATTTTGCAATACAGATTAAATGCTTTGGGGCATTTATTCTGTAAATTTAATTTTCTGTCTCGCCTATCTTTAATTCGTAGACACACGCTGCTTCTGCTGTCTCCCCTCCCCCCTTCAGTCTTGGAGCCACTAGCATTAAAAATTGAAGGGGCTTTGTAGGTTTTTTCCCCAGTTGCTTCAACTTGTAAACCGAAAGTTTGATCAAATATACAATCAGTTTATGCCCCTTGATAGTGCCGGTGTTCTAAAAGTTGATCTTGTAACTCAGGAAGAGTTAGTTCAGCCTAGAAAAGTATCATCAAGTACCAGACATTGGAAGTTTTTGCAAAAATACTGCACATTGTTCAGCTAGGCAGTTTGTCAGTCAAGTTACAAAGCCTATTCCCAGCTGCAAGAAGACACTTTTCAGTGTTTTTCCAAAATTTACATTCTCCATTTTGTTTTACATAGAAAAGCTTTGTCCTTACAAGAGAAAAAAAAAGGGGGGAGGGGAGAGTACAAAAAAGATATTATTAAACAGTGAGGTTAAAAGATCAAGAAGTTTATCCGGACTCCAGCAACTGTAACACACTGGTATTGCACACCTTGTATTTTAGTAGAAAATGTTATTATTGCTTGCTACAAATCAAGTTACTCGGCACTACTGAAACCATGAAAAAAACGGAAATTGTTAAGGTGTGTTGCATGTACAACAGCTTGGCTGTATGTCACCCGTTTATTTCAGCCTCTCCGAAGGACACAGGTATTTTCCCGGCCGACATACGCTGCTGCCTGAAGCGACTATCAACACGCGGGTGTATTCACAGTTACATTAAGCGACTGACGGTGTGCAGCAGGTCCTGGGCTGTAACTTCACCGCGTGGAAATGCCTTTCCTTTCAGCTGCTCACCTCCCAGAAGAGCACTGCATTTATGTTCATTGCCTCTTCTTTTTTTTTCCTGAAAACAGGGAGTGGATACTCACAGGGTAAGTGACCTAATGCACAGGTTTTCTAGGGCTTCTGATATGTGGCCTGGACACTTTACAGTCCAGTTAAGGAGCTTCAGCCTAGTAAGTGTCGAGGGAGGGGATTCTGCCCCTCTACTGCGCTCTGCTGAGACCCTACCTGGAGTCCTGCGTCCAGCTCTGGAGCCCTCAGCACAGGAAAGGCATGGACCTGCTGGAGCGGGTCCGGAGGAGGCCACCAAAATGATCAGAAGGGTGGAACACCTCTCCTGTGAGGACAGGCTGAGAGAGTTGGGCTTGTTCAGCCTGGAGAAGAGAAGGCTCCGGGGAGGCCTTACTGCAGAGTTCCAGCACTTAAAGGGGGCCTGTAAGAAAGATGGGGACAGAGTTTTAGCAGGTGACAGTAGTGACAGGGCAACGGGTAATGGTTTTACACTAAAAGAGGGGAGATTTCAGCGAGAGATAAAGCAGAAAATTTTCCCAATGAGGGTGGTGAAACACTGGATCAGGTTTTAAACTGAAAGAAAGTAGATCAGACATAAAGAATCCTTTTTTTTTATAATAAGCATGGTGAGACTAGGTTGCCCAGAGCAGTTGTGGATGCCCCATCAACTGTCAGTCTTCAAGGCCAAGTTGGACGGGGCTCTGAGCAACCTGGTCTACTTGAAGATGTCCCTGCCCATGGCAGGGTGGTTGGACTAGATGCTCTTTGAAGACCCCCCCGGATCCAAACCGTTCTACAAATCAAGATTGTTTGTCTTTAATTACTAATTAATCAAGTATGTTTAATTACATTTTTAATTTCGCGAATTTTTGTGGTAACGCGGGGGGCGGG
>NW_010554414.1:30452-31036 GCF_000687285.1 Phaethon lepturus | reverse complement strand
CGGGGAGCAGGCAGGGTTCCCAACTGCGGCAACGTGCAGCAGCAGGTGGGAGCCACCCTGCCTCCCAGTGCCCGGGCGACCTAGGGACAGTGCCCAGAGGAGAACTCGCCGCAGCGCCGGTTGCCCCGTGGCACAAATCCCACCCCTTGGGAGCCCCGCAGCAGGGCGCCGAACGGATGCGCAAGTCCCCCGGGACGGCAGGACAGAGGGCTCAGCCCAGCACTCCACGTAAATATTTCTTTCTTTTTCAACACCCTCAGTGCCGCATACAAGTCTCTTTATCGTGCCATTTCTGCACAGGCAGGGTCCTTCTCCTGCTCCCGTCGCCCACCCCGGGACTTACCTGATCTGCTGCCAAACACCTTCCCTTTCGCATTTCCCCTCCCCAGCCCCCCGGCCATCGGGGAGAGGCTCCTCATCAGAGAGCAGTCCTGGGGCCTCATCCCCGAGGAGCCCCAAGATGCTCATCCAAATTTTCCAGTGAAGAATTCCCTTTACATAAATCACGTGATGAAATTATTTCCATTATTCGCGCAGTTCTGCCTAGACATGACTGGCCCCACAAATTTTCCTTGCTGTGCGAG
>NW_010554414.1:18267-30421 GCF_000687285.1 Phaethon lepturus | reverse complement strand
GGCAGCGGTCGGTACCGCAGGATGCTCTCCTTGGTGGGAAGACGAGCAGGGAGGGACAACCAGCCGGTAGGGCCTTGAAGCAAGTACGTTCTTCCCAAAAGGTGAACCATTGTTTCTTTTTTGAAGTGACCTCAGCTGAATAAATCATTAATTCAAGAGAAATGCGAAGACTAAGCCATGGGATTTGCAAATGCTGCTCAGGCACATGAAGTACAGAAAAGCCTGTGCCTGCTTATAGGAACAATATTACTACGCATGGGGCCAGTGCACGTAATTGTCACCATAAAGTGGCAATATTTTCCAGCAGCTCACAGGTAGGAGTTTTTGAGAACTTACGTTTACCCTATAGGTAGAAAAAGTAAGTACAGTCAACTTGACTCATAATACTCACCGGGAAATGCAGACTTTTTATTCATTCATGTTATTTGGAAAGACTCTTCATTCTTATAAAATCCGCATTCACCTAGGGCACTTTTCAGACCATTCACAGCTATCTGAGGTTGGAGCCTTGGAAAATTGCTATAGGGCAGAGAAGGAATGAAGATGCATAGGCTCCCTAACAGCCGAGATTCTGAATTACATCACTGTTCCATAAATATATTCATTTTATTCATGTTCATTCCTGAAAGAATTTACTGCACCAAGGATGTCATCTTGACTATGCATCTTAGAATTGATCATTTCCCCAATTAAGCTGTTCGGGCCTCAGACTTAAAGAGCTGTCACAGCTGCTGCAAGCTGATTTATCTCCTGATGACGGGCAGAGCTCCTGACCAAAAATTATTAATGACAGAGCTTCTTTTTTTGAAATAACCTTAACCCGAGCATATATCTTTTGAGTCACATTAATATCTGAACACATACCCCTAATTCTTAGCCAGGTGTTAAAATGGATGTAAAATCCTAAACCTTAGTCTTTTAGCACAGCGCCTTTCAAACGAAGAATAAGAGATTAATCCAGCCCCGTTCTGTGCCAGGCCGAACAGCAACTGCTGCTGTTTCACGGGAAACGTGGGCTCCCACACCGCGCTGCTTCCCGGGCAGCCGTGCCCTGCAGCTCCTCGTGGCGAGATGTGGCTTCCACGGGCTGCTCGGGGCAAGCATCCCCCCCAGCGCAAGGCGGCACAAAGACGAAGCACGGCGACTGCCCGTTCACCAGTTCAGGACATTTATTTCTTTTTAAGCCTCCTTTACAGTTTAACACCACTCCCACTGAAGTCAACAAGGCGTTCTGCCATGGGCATTAACGAGGCAAGAAACGGGCCCTTCATCCGCATGGTTTTGTGACCGTCGCTACAGCAGTTGGGGCCCATTGCACTGCCCTGGCTACGAAGGCTTTGTTACATCTAATTGCGCAGCAAATCTTAATGTGGAATAAATTGAAGGGACACCGTTTATGAGGGCTGTTGCATGCGCAAAAAGGCTTGGACAGCAGGGTCCTGACCTGGTTGAGCTTTCTTGCACTGTGAAAGCATAAAAGGATACAGGCACAAACTCAAATCAAATTTTCTCTGATTTGAATGGCCCTAAAATCTTTTGCACTTTAAATATCGCCCTCACAAATGCCAGTGAGTGTGAGAGAACTCACACATTCAGCTGAGCAGTTCTACTATATTCCAGATACATGTCAAAACTTCCACTTAAACTTTTGTTTTAATTAGTTTAAAAATTCATCCAAATGTTTAAAAGTTTTAAACAGCTAAGCGTCTTTCTTATTATTCAGTCCTCTTATTATTCATTTTCAAAAGGCCCTCTGACACCTATCAAATCTGATAGACGGAGCAGTGATTTCTCTCAGGCGAGTGTAAATCTTACACCACTTCCCACATGATATTACTTTCCACATGTCTGATGGCTCTGGAAACAAGTAATCAAATTAATAGGACTATTTAACTTTCATTCATATCTTAGCTGCCACCATAAATTTCAACCGTCAGAAGATGGTAAAATGTTAGTTTTGCTTTATTTGGAGGAGATATTCATTTTCACAACTTCTGCCTTATTAAATCCAGCAGCTTATTTCTTGGGTAAGACTGGATGATTCACACTGACAGCAATTTCAATAACCACTCCAAACCTTTGCTATTTACATTTGGTTTTGTGAACAGGTCATATTCCCAGCATTAAAAGTTTATGATGATTTAATAGGGAGATTGTAAATATAATCTACCTGGGTTTTAAAACTTCAGCGGTTAAAAAAATACAATGGGAACCAAATGCAGCAACACAGTTCCTCAGCTGATCCACCGAGTTCCTCCTCGGCAACATCCACTGCTGGGAACATAGCAAAACTGTCCTCTTCTTACTGTGCCTATTGAAGCAGGTTCATCATGTCATTATTCATCTGCAAAATGCCCAGCAGTCTCAGCCCAGGATGTGTAAGGGATCACGTTACTTTACAGGAACAAGTTTTGCTGTCTTCTCCTCTGCCGTGGCTCAATGGAAATAGCACAGAGAACTGCTGGTCCAGAGCCGAGGAGCTGAGGGTATGATGAAGGCAATGAAAAAGTCATCAACTACTGCAAATTTATGAGTTTTCACTCCTCAGATGAAGTGTAGTAACAGCCTGTCTGTGTGCTCTGAGCCCATCTCGATTGCAGACTGGAACTTGTTAATTAAACCACCATGAATTGTCCCACTTGTTCCCCACTGCCCATTCCAAGTGAAAGGCAGGTTTTCCACCAACCCTTTGCCAGTGGTAGCTTTTGGCACATTTCAGTAAAACATCGTGTAAGGATCTTCCCCTTCTTTCCCCTTCAGCCTTCATCCACACATACAAACCGTTCCCTCAAAGAGGAAAAGCAAAAAAGAAAGGTGTGATGGTTGCTATCAACATTGCTTCGCACGGCTGAGTGGATGGCAACTGAAGACCGTGGTGGGTCTGTGCGACACGCACAGTAGCATGAACAAAATAGCATCTCACCAGTTTTAGGCAAATATCTTGAAACACATAAAGTGGATTTTGGTTGTAGTGAGGACCCTGCACAGTGACTAAATAGATCAAAACTCACTACTCGGAGTTGAAAACTGCTTGAGCTGTTCTGCATTCAGTCATAATAAACAGTCTGCAAAAAAAGTTTATCGGTCTTGTGACATGATAGTTTGGCATTTGCAACTTAAAATTACATTGGACATTTTGAAGCTTTATGATATTGCAGATTCAGGCTTGGTTGGCTATCCATTATCATCTTACTTCTTTCAGAATTACTGCTTCCCAGGTTTCTTCTTCCTCTTGGAGATACGTGTTTCAGATTATTTTCCCTCAGATTTATTATCCTGCAGTTTTCCAGGATGAATCTCCTTTTATATAAAAACCCCTGCCTACCTTTATAATCTCTTTAGGTCTCTTTTTATTATCTCATTTTCTCTCTAGTCCTCCTAATTCAATATCCTCTCAATTTTGTAATCATGCTCTTCTCTACTTTTTTCTTTTCGATCATTAATGATGGTATTTAATACAGCCTCTCCTTACACCACTCCTGATGTACTGCGTGATCGTAATAATGCTTAGCTTTTAGAAAGCACGATCTATCCATAACTCACAAGGCATCCCGTATGTCAGGTAAACGCTGCTACCCCGTATTACAACCAAAGGTGTAAATGATGCAGGCGCTCACAAAAGCTGGTTTCCTTTCCCTGTGCTTCATCTACAGTCAAGGGCCACAGAGATACAAACTTCTGCAGAGGACATTTTGGAGTAGCTAAATCAGCTTTCTGCTTCGAACAGCCCTTTTAGGGGACCCCATCCCCTCCACAGGGAGCCAGGAAGACTCTGGCGAATACCCCTGGGGAGGCGACCCTGACACGGGGGAGCTGGGACCCGAACCAAGCTCAGCCCACCCTTCGCCAAGTGGAGCGCACTGCGGGTCTCCATCCCTGCTTGGAGATTTTTCTGCCTTGGGAAGCTTATGTATGGACGAGAACTTTACTGTACACTTTGCTGCGTCCTGAGAAATTTACAGGCCACTGCCACTGGCCCTCCTCCGCCCTCTCCCGAACCTGGAAGATCCCGAACCGCTACGGAGCTGCCTGGCAGCAGCCATGTGAGCAGCAGCTGCAGCCCCGGAGCGGCTGTGCAGTCTCACTGGAACCATGGAAGGAGGCATCTGCCACCGCCTTGCCACCAAGTGACTTTCCGTCCCCCGCTGCTACCCTTGCCGGCTGCCGGGGCACAGCTGGCCCTCGCTCCCCCTCACGCCTGGCGCTGTGCGGTCCCACCCTGCCCCTCCCCTCCCGGGGAAGGTGGTCTGCTAATCTGTGAACTAATCCCACCATTTCAAACAACCTTTTCTTCTGAGCACGTTTTCAGAGGCAGCGCGTGCCCGCAGCTCCCGCTGAAATTCAGCTGGGCTGACTGCTTCCAAAAGGGTGTTATGGGGGGCAATTGGAGCTGAAGACAGCCAAAATAAGAAAACCCTTCTTGAAAGTCACAGCCTAGAAGTTCTCCTGAGCACCGTGTTTCACTCCTAGTTTTGGGGACGCTGTTTCAGACAGGAAAGAAATACGTGGAAAGATGCATTTGTTTGAATCAGGAGTATCCTCTGGTGGTCCATGTCTATTTGGTATCTTCTTCACATATGATGGAACAAACAGTAGGATAATTTTTTCGACAGCCTTCCAGTAAAAAAATAAAAAAGCAAAGAGATCCAAAAATCCAATGACCACTGTTACTTTCTGCTGCTATTTCGCAGTTAGGCCATATTCTTCGGATTTGCATTAAGCTGTTACTGACTGTCTAGCGTCAGGGACGTTCTGATTAGCAGCAGTGATGTATTACACGAACTTTTCAAAGGTGGAAGGATGTTTGCCTCACTTTTTTTGGTCAAATTTCACCCTGAATAATTAGATTCTGAATGCCCAAAGTGTCAAAGGCTTTATTTGGGTAAGATATTAGCTTCTTGCCATAAAACTACAATGCAATTTTTTTTGCACCGTTAAACAGCTGCCATTATCCACATGAAAGTTAGCTCTGTGTCGCTGATCGATGAAATAAATTATTACCTCATACCCACATCACCATCTTTATGATAGCAAGACCATAGGATAATTTTGTCATTTACTTCATTTAACACTACCCATGCCCAGAGCCCCCCTGTCAGGAAGTTACTCCAACATCCCAAGCCTACAAGGAGCTGCAAGCATGCAGGAGCTCCAGCGCGTTTAGCAAAACACCCCGTGCAAACACATTAAGATTAGATGAAGGAGTTTTCATCCCCCGCTATGTTTTAATTAGGTAAAAATCTGTAGGGAACAAAGCTGACCAGAAACCTCTTTCGGCAGAACCGTGACTAGAGCATGGGCTCCATACACCTCTTTCCTTCTGTAAAAACCTAGACAGCCGGCTCCCACTTGCAAGAGCGTAACATGGGACTAGAGGATTATCCGTCACAATTCAAACGCAATTCTCTGATAATGGTAATAGTGTTCCAGTGTTAGAAGTGATAGACTTACATAATTAGCTGCAAGTGCTATTTCTGTGTGTGTAAAATCTTTTAATTATTTCCTTTTTAATTATTTTAAATTACCTAATAACTCTTTGGCAAAGAGGGATGTATGGGAGGGAGGTAGCGCGAGCCCGCCATCATTATGAAAGCTTTTCAAGAGCTCCATTATGTGCTGTGAGCATCTGACTCTTTGTAGCATGAGTCACCCACAAAGTCTTGAGCCATCAAGTAATTAAGGTTCCGTAATACAGAGTGGGAGGGGAGGAAGTAATATCGTTTGTCGTTATGAACAGTCACATTCCTACAAGTATATATCATAACTGTTTTATAAATGGATTATTAGCAAATCAGATTACAGCACTAATTATTTCCCCCAGCATTTCCCTTACCCGTGTGCTGTGGACTCATACGCTCCCCAGTACTACTACTCTTCCATCTCTTTTCTTCCCCCTTTGCTACCTTACGTGCAATACACCGTCACCTATGTAAACTCGCCCAGGACAGGAAGAACCCAACAATAGCTGTTATCGGCACTTCAAAGCAAAAAACATTGCTGGTTGTCACCGGAAGTCTTTCTGATCGGATAGCTGCGCGGTGACCTCGGTACAACAAGGTGGTCGTAACCCAGTTCTGAGCAGAACTGTGAAAGAGGAATTCGCAACACAAAGTCATCTCCATGCTGGTGAGCAAACTCGGAAGAAAGGGCAAGAATTGGCAGGCCTGAAAAGAAAACCACCTTTGTCACCTTTACTGGAAAAACACAGAACTGTTAGGTAAGACATGTTAGGGAACTTTTTTCCTTTCTAATGAACACCAAGCCCGAGAGAGAGAGATTATTCCAGAAAAAAGTCAAGGGCAGGACAAAGTTAAACAAGTGCTCATGAAAGGAGCAAAGTGGCAGGGCAGGAATGAAAACAAAATAAAGGAAAACATAGGTGGAATCCTAGGTCAAATTTACTACACACAGTCGGTGAAATCTGTAATCATTTTCAAGAGCACCCACAGGATTTAGCAGCCCTGAGGAAGTGTAATCATTGTGCTAGTTGTACCTTTTCACAAAAAAGAACAGAGATTTAGATGTTTCTGTTCTTTATGCATAGGCTGTTTTGTACACCCTGCAAAATTCATTAAAATCATCAAGCCAAAGCCTGAAATGGTACACAATGTGAAAGGTAAGGCAAAGCTGCTCCCCTGCTCCCCTTCCCAGCAGTGTAAAACACAAATTCTGCCACAGATTTACCCAAGAGTAAAGCGAAGATTTTGGGGTAAAAAATAATGGGTTGGGAGACCACAGTTCTTCTGGCAATTCCCAGTCTTGCTTTTGCCATTTCCAGAAGAAAAAGCAATTGAGAAGATGGTGCAGTCTTTGCACAAATTCCTTTGCCAGCTAGTAAGGTGCGATTAATATTAGCCCAAGCGATTGCTAGGGAAGGATGAAGTGCATTAAAAATGCCAGCTTTAGGTTCAGCAATACTGAAGAATTTGCAACAGACTTCTGCTTAATTTCTGCACGGTCTCTAACCTCCCAGTCAGGGTACGCACAACCAACGCTTTGCTGAAGCTGTCCCCTTACCAACACAACCCTCCTCCCCATTGCTACCAAAGCATCGCTTGTGTTGGATCTGCTCTCCTCCGTATTGTCCTTGTCTCAACTACATTATCCGCACATCAACTACATTATCCTGGGCAAAAACCCAGGTTTCCACCCGTAAAAAGAGCTACCACATACATTTCAAGGCATGGTGATATGTCAGTAACAAAGAGGCACCAACGTGAGAATGTACACCCGTGTCCAGAAGGACTGCTGGTTTCCGCTTCGTGCACATGCCTTCCCAGGCTGGACAAAGATGTCCTGTGTTCAGCTCTGCCGCTAGCACCGCAGACAAGAGGAAGCAGAGCCCAGCGCAGCCTCATGCACCGACCCCAGCCACAGGGAAGGTTCCACGGATCCCACCAGGCCGGCAATTCCTTGGTGCGTGGCCCAGCAGCTTGCAGGGCTCCTTGCGACGGGCGCACTGGAGGAGGGTGCTCAGTGCCAGGACATTTGCCTTCACGGGTGTTCTGCTTATGTTTTTGAGGAGAGGGGTCTCTGACTTAAAGGGTGATTCACAAGCGTCAGCATCCCATGTTCACGTCTCTGGGAGAATTTGACTCCAAAGTGTCGTTACATCTCGTCTTCTCTCATCCCAGTTAATCTGAAGATGACGGCTGAATTTCGGCTGGCTGAAAAGCATGGGTTCATCCACAAATACTTCCTGCAACACCGGCTCTATCCCTCAGGAGACCAGGCTTGATTCTCTTTAAATATTGCTATGGTACCATTTTAATCAGAAATTACACACCAAGCAGAGTCATAAACCCCCTCTAAAGTGAGTCCCCCTCACTGGTACTGAAACAATAGCATACACCTACGGTATGGGCAAATATCTTAACTCTACTCTCTCTGAGGTGCTACTTCGCAATGTTAAACCTATAAAACTCAATCATACTCTAGCCTGGGAGAAAAATTCAGAGAAAACTCTGGAGGAGTCAATTTATTTGGAAGTTAACCAGACATATTTCAATCTCGATTGGACATCTTGAGACACAACATAAATTTTTATATAGGTTATTTGATTCTCACACCTCATAAATTAAATAGAATGATCTCTGATGTATCTAATGCCTGGTGGTAAAACTGTGGAAGGGTGGATTTCTGGTACATTTGTTTCCAGTGCCCTGCAGTTAGGTCCTTCTGGGTATCAGTTAAGGTTAACGTGAAATGAGGGGCAGTGACAGGAGACAGTTTCAAGTCCTGAGCAATTTGCAAAGGAAAGTCAGCTTGCTGGGACCAGCCTCCCAGCCACTCTGCATAGGACAAAGCTATCAGTGGGTTGGGTATTGTTGCCGGGCTCTGCTCAAAATTGCCCCCAAACCGTAGAAAGCTGGAGCATTGCTTGGCAAGTTGAGAGCAAACATTCCAGGAAAAGACTGTTTTCATAACACAGCTGGATGACTAATTTGCTACATTAATTTACCTCATCCAAAGTCTCTCACAACTTTCCATCTATTTGCCATTGGAGTGAGCCAATAATAAAGTTCGATTTTAAGCTGGAAATGGTATGAAAATCCAATTAAATTCCACCTTGCAAATGTCTCAGTTGCATATAGAGTGGGCTAGCCATCTAAAGCCCGTGGTGGGGTTTTGCGTCTTTGGCTGGACAACACAGTGACAAAGTAACGCAGCATGTTGTACCAGGACTTGACCCATGTTGACTAGCTGCATGATTCGCCCAGTCAGGAAGAGAAATAACACCACTTGGATTCGTGGTCCACAGCTAGACACAACCTGGGTGTGACGAACTGTGCAAATACACTACTTGTGCCTCCAAATACACAGGTAAAAATTGCTTTCAGCAAAACCCAAGATAAAGCACCACTTTTTTTTGCGTTCCACGAGTAAAACTCTCGTGTTCCCAGGAAGCAAACACCATCAAATGAAAATTTCTATGTAATGTGATTACAGATACTTATATTAATAGGGAGATTAAGCTAACTCTGAAGCAGAAATGTAGCACAGAAACTCTGTGCTACATTAAGTATATAATAGCAGGGATATCTGTTACGCAATAGCAGTGATATTACGGAGGAAGTTATACTACAATCAGAACTGGCGTATGTCTCATATGCAATAACAAGGCTCATAGCTGTCACCAGCAGTCATGTAAGTCATACTGATTGCCACCAGCAAGAAAGTATGCCTCTTAATCATTTTGGCCATTTGTTCCCATTTTTTTGGTACCCTCTTACTTTCTGCTGCTGTTCCTCTATTTTTTTTTTCCTTCTCCTTTTACTTTTTCCTTGTTTGTTTCTTTCTTCCAGCCTTAACTTTCTTGCTTCTGAATTTGCTTCCCATCAGCAAGTCCCACTTTTTCCTTCAGCAGCTTCATTTCTTTCTCAACTCATTATCAAACTAGGCTTGACCGGTCATATTATAGTAAGTTTATTATCGGTGATGGTAGAGGACTGCATTTATTGATTTAGGAGGTGTCTTACAGTCTTATATTTCTTTCTTATTCCCTAGTTCATTTGACAAAAACTGGTCATTTTGTCATTATTATTAGTGAACACCCCAGGGCAGTGTGGTGCAAAGAAGGAAAAATGGGATGGAATTCATTTTTCCCAGAGTTCTCATTTCACATAAGGACGAGAACTCTTTATCTGTTACACTGATCTTGTTTTTAGAGATTGGCTTTGTAGCCAGGTGGGTGAGCAGCATTTTATTTCTAAAGTAAGCATGTTTTCAAGCTTCGTGTGCCATATGGCCCACAAAGAAGTAAAACTCCAGCCTATGGGCAGGGCGTTCAAAACCTCTGCTCCAGGCAGCTGTGTGCAGTTCTGGATTCCCAGTATGTTTTTAGGAAATGTGTTAATTTTTATGCATTCTAATTTGATTAAGTTCCTTCTCTTGGCAACTGGTCATTGTCAGACCCCTTTCTGATCAGCGGGGGACTAATACAACCTGGGGGCTGCAGCCCAGGCAATGGAAAACATTACAGGCGCGGTGGAGGACGTATTTGCAAAGAATATCTTCTGCACCTGGACTCCATTTATTAAGTTTGCAGAAAGGACAGCCCCTGCCAAGAAGCCAGACACTCTGACCCCGTTTGAACCTGCCTGCTGCCTGCGGAGCGGGATCTGTAGCTGGCGGGAGCGAAGGAGGGGCAGGGAGCACACCGCTGCTCCTCGGGGACTCGCTGCAATATATGGGGAGTTTATGTTCGCAAAGTGTTTTACTTTTAAAGCCTGTATTCTTTCATCTCGTCACAGGCTATAACTTTGCCATTGAGCTATATTGCTGTGTCTAGTCAGGGCGTGTGTTTGTATGCCGGCGTCAATCATTTCTTTTGTACCCTTCATCAGCTGCAGCTCATGGATTGGCAGGTGGTTCTTGCTCTCCACTCTGTTGATGCTGCTTGGTTTTATTATAGCATTTTTCCCCCTCCTCAAGCTTTATGACTTATCAAGGTCTAAGGTCTCTAATAAACAGAAAGTTAAAAGAGGAAAAAAAAATCCCAGCACACAAAGTTAATACAGCTTGAATTCAATACCCAGCTCATCTTCAGCAAGGTTCTGGTTTTCCCACTATGACATGAAATTGAACTTCTCCCATAATGGAGTTCTCATTTAGGATTTAAAGATGTTAGCATTCCAGGCAAATCTTAATGATCACGCTTGGCTCTCACACTGCAGAGGTAAGTGTCCTGCAAATAGCTAAGCTGGGTAAATACAGATACTGTTTTCCATAATAAAAGCAAGATCCTTCAAAACAACGGATTACCTAACCAGAGTATTACCTTTCCAAACAAATAAGATATTTACTTACTCATTTTACAAAAGGGCAAAAAAATCACACAGGAACAAAAAGAAAATACAAACAAGACGCCTACTACTTAAAACTGTTCCTTCCAGTCTGAAAGCAGCACAGTACTAAAGAGTGAGCTTAATTTGATGTCTGGTGGACAACTTTATTTAAAACTAGGCATACCCTTAGGCATCATGCTGACTGGGGACTTTATTCAGTGCATTTAACATCCCAGTGTGGCGCATTTTTAATTCCTGCAAAGTCACTTCTGGGGCTGCAGCCCACGTGGGAAAAGCTTCTCCTAACCTGGGACTCGGCCACAGGGCTACAGGGGAGACATCAGCCTGGGAGGCAAGGGGAGATCAGGGGAGTTGCCATCTCTCCTGGCTGGCAGTGCCTTGGCCGAGGGTACCAGCAGGTGCCACTGAGGATGGTGAGGGTATTTGTGTCATCATCTGTCCATTAGGAGGAATGGGGACAAGGAACAGCCTGCTAATTTTACACTCCACAACACTGGCCGGTCGCCATCCCAGGCTCTTTGTTACCACTGATCCGGGCTGGATCTGAAGAATTTAGATGGAAGTGAAATGCTGTGTCCTATAATTAGTCCAAAGAAGCTCCCAGCTCCCAGTTATGTCTACTTTAGCCATTTAGTACTAACTCTTAAAATTTGTACACGCTTTTCCCTTTGTTTGGAAAAGAAAAGCAAAAGGAAAACTTGACATATTGTTCACACATGTAACGGTAAAAGACAACTAATTAGGCTTATTTATATAGCACTTGCAGTAAGTTAAAAACAATGTTGTTAAGAACATAAGTAGTTGAACACTCAAGGCTGTTCATGATCTAGACCTGGAGATGTGTTAGGGAAAAAGCCCTGAGACCAGAGGAGCAGCTGGTGCCCTGGCAGAGTCTCAGGGCTGGGGGCAGCCCCTGCCACGCCGTGGTGGCCAACCTCCCCAGGGCCACCTGAGGCGGAAGCATCTCCCATTGGGGCTGCCGTGCCCCGACACCGGGGGGCTGCGGCCAGTGGCAGGGCATGGCCGGTGCTGCAGATGAAGGGCAGTGATTCTCCATCTGCTGGAGGCTGTCGACAACCTGGTGCCGCTCCTCCCGGGAGTGCTGGATAAGTGAGTGGGCTGCTTGATGAGCGCAGAAGGGGCAGGGTGTAGGAGAATTTGGTGAACTGGGAAGAACAGACTGGAGATCCCACAACAAGGTGATAGAAGGTTTCCCACACTTGTATTTTGCCACTGTGGTTTAGTTATTACAACCAACTCCAAAAAATCCACTGGTATCTCAACAAGCTAAACCAACGGCAAGAGATACCCTTGCATTATATTGAAGCCAGATACTGGGTACGTAT
>NW_010554414.1:3580-18236 GCF_000687285.1 Phaethon lepturus | reverse complement strand
GGAAAGAGGTTTGTTTGTGGTGGGATAGTTGTAATTCCACTCACTACCGTTCCTGGAAAGAAAGAGGTAGAGGGGAAAGATTGCAGTGATAGCCCAGCTTCCCGCTGTACTGCTTCCAAGGAAGCAAGGCAAGATCTAGCCAGTCTGAACACACTTCTGAGCCCAGAACATTATTATCTGACAAAATTTTAAAAACCCTCCCAGCCTTGTTTACAAAATCCAGCTCATGTTCTGGAACGTTATTTCAGTAGCCAAAAGATAAAGAAGTATGTTAATATACTGTATAGACCAAGCAGAAGAAATCATAAGTCAAAACAGCCCAGCCAGAACTATTCACACATGATAACTGATCTGCTCATTTGAAAGCATTCGTTAGTAAAAGGAAGACCATTTGATTTTACTGGACGTTCTAGATCATTTTAAAAGATTAAAATTGTGCTCTGCTGCCACACAAATATTGCTTTTCCTCATTACAACTGAGTTCCACTTATTAGCATAAGTAAAGAAAGGGTATTGTTGTTTGTTCAGGGAAAATTATGAAAAGAATTAAAAATTTATGGACATACTTTTTTCCTAAGCAAAACTGAAAGAAAAGGGGGGAAAGTTTAGTAAAATGAGATATTACCAATCCTTGATGTCTGAAAAGAAAAAAAAAAAAGACTCCTTTCTTGCTGAAAACAGGATTTCTGGGGAAAAAATTAGCAAAAGATCGATGTTCACTATGTTTGAACTTGGAATAGTTCACTCAGTCCTTCATAATACCCTGTGACTGCCAGCCTCTGGCCAAAATGGCAAAGACCTACTAGGCCTATGCAAGTTACATATGTTTTAAAATAGTAAAGGTTTCTACCCATAAATACTGCTTCTTCCTAGAGCTATAGGGAACACCTAACCCTATCTTTATTGTCTCTGTCTCTTTGATGACTAGCATCTTCTCATAAGTGGTCTGATTTCACAAGAAGTAGAGAAAGCAAAAGCAGCTTTTAAAAATGTAATCCTTTTTTCCAAATAAAGCCCCGTGGCTTATTTCTCTGGTGTCCCTGCAGTTTGGCACAACTCCGAGAGCTGTGAGATCAGTAATGGAAAGCAAAAACTCCATAAACATTGGTTAGAACAAGCATCTATAACATTAGTAGCACTGTAAATGATTACTTCGTTCCCAAGCAATAAGAAATATTTCTGAATGCCCTTAACAGGGCAGAGATCACTGAATATAAACTGCAGACTGCCCAGTTATGGAGCAGGGACAGTATCACCACAGTTCAGAGACTATTTCTATGCCAAAAATATACACCATCAACTCATCATTGCACTAGTTATTTCATTAATGGTTTACTGGTGCCCACAAAAATATTGACAGACCTAAACAAATCTCAAAGCCATTTGTGGATAAGCTGTAAGCAGGAAAAAAAAAACCAAACAAACAAAAAAAACCCCACAACTATTAAGTTCATCAAACAAAACGAGTCCTGGCAAGTAATTCAGGCAGCTCTGCTCGGGGGTCCGACTTGTGGCAAACGGTGCTGTAGCACACGTAGGTACCCCGGTTAGCACGCATGGCGACCAGAGGCTGCCTGTGCCCACGGACACTCCAGGCATGCTCAGATTTGAATACGTCCTAGCACGGGCACACTCAGTGGCATTGGGTCTGGAATGGTCACTGTCTTACACATCCATAACTTCCTACCTAATCCTCTATCATGTCTTCATAAAAGAGGAAACGGGTTTTTTTCTGACTTCATCCTCATGACCAGTTATGGCTTTCAGTATTGACTAAGGTTCATATAGCATTATGTAATCTTTGTTAATGTTGACTTTGTTCCAGTTGTACTTACTAGATTGGTATTTGTTTAGTTTTGGGTATCTGAAATTATAACTTTGTGAAATGTATCTTCCTTTAAGGCCATTTTCCTTACTAATGAGGGAGGGGAGAGTTGTCTTCATCTTTCACTATGACTTTGCACAGATTCTAAAGAGCTGAAAAACTGCTGAGCATTAAAAAAATCTGGAATTATTTACAGCAGGCTTTGCTTGAATTTGAAAGGAAATTTAGAATAATTTTTGGTTTACTTTAGTTATTCCTTGTATCACAGTAGCTGCACAGGACCTGGACAATCTCAAACACAGATTTGCTTCAAAAACTTAATAACGAACTTTGTGGAAAAATAAAGAAGAGAAACAGTGAAAGAAAAGACAATAATATCTGGTAAGTTCTCAGATCAATTATGTCCCTGCTTTAGCCCTAGGTTCAGAAGGTGAGTTTAAAATTCTGCTCAAAAAACCTTAACGTCAATGCCCAGAAGTATTTTTTTACTGTTTCAGTCTGGCAGCGTAGAACCAGTAAAAAAGATTTCCAACCTGCAGGTCAAACAAGTGTTAGTCAAAGTCTTTCTCACAATATGCCTCTGCATGGTTTTAGAAAAGAAAAAAACCAGCTCTGAAGGAAAAAAGGCAGTCGGCAAGACTCAGGAAAAAAAAGTAGCCATAAATCCAGGAGACAGGGTAAGTTTGTATTTACAATCTTAGAAAATGAGTATGTTATTGACTAATAATAGTCTTCAGTGAGAGAGATGGCTAATGTGAGTATTAACAATTATCTGTGCTGATAAAAGCAGAGAGAGTGATATCTGATTTTAAAGGGCAATGTGATATCTATGGACATTTGTTCTAAGTCTCTTTTGTGGCAGAGGATGCTGCTGAATTATATGAATTCACCTTTCTCGTGTAAAAAACAGTGTTGTGGTTTAACCCCAGCCAGCAACTAAGCACCACACAGCCCCTCGCTCACTCCCCCCTGCAGCAGGATGGAGAGGAGAATCAGAAAAAAAAGGTAAAACTCACGGGTTGAGATAAAGACAGTTTAATAGGACAGCAAGGGAAGAAAAAATAATGAATAAGAATGAGAATGAGAATAAGGATATACAAAATTGTTGATGCACAATACAACTGTTCACCACCCTCTGACCAATGCCCAGCCAGTTCTCGAGCCACAGTCACCACCCTTATGCCAACTCCCCCCAGTTTGTATATTGAGCATGATGTTGTATGGTATGGAATATCCCTTTGGCCAGTCTGGGCCAGCTGTCCTGGCCGTGCCCCCGCCCAGCTTCTTGTGCACCTTGTGCTGGCGGAGCGTGGGGAGCTGAAACTAAGTCCTTGACTTAGTACAAACACTACTCAGCAACAACCAAAACGTCAGTGTGTTATCAACATTATTCTCATACTGAATCCAAAACACAGCACTATACCAGCTACTAGGAAGAAAATTAACTCTACCCCAGCTGAAAGCAGGACAACAGTAAGTTTCAGGTAGCACCTACAGGTCATCCGGCAGACAGCTCGTTAATACTAGTCCAAACGTTCTCCTCCACGAGGACGGAGATCGCCACTGCGGGTTCAGGCCAGCGAGCACGGAGAAGAGCGACCAGGAGTCTGGCGGAGCACCTTTGCTTCTGCTTGGCAGGAGGGAAGATTTACAAGCCCAGAAGCAGTAGGACTCTCTCTGCTGCCCTGCCATGCGGACCAGGCGCAGGCAGAACGCTTTCCCGAGCCCGGGATGGCTCAAAGAGCTCAGCATGCTTAAGCCCATCACAATGCAGACTTGCCACATAAGATTCAGCTCCAGATTAAAAAAAAACAAAAACAAAAACAAACAAACAAAAAAAAAACAACCAACAAAACCCCACTAAATTTAGGTGTGTACAGGCATGACAGGCAAAAAATGAAGTTGCCTAAACATAAGTGTCTGGCTACGTGAGCTGCCCTAGAATATTTGAGATATCTATAGACGGCTGTCAGAGACAACACAGGACCTGCAGAGATCCCACACATTTCTCAAGCAGAACATTCCACAAAGCCTTAAACTACATTAGACACCCACTGCAGCAACAGGATCTCAGGTCATACCATATGATGACCTCCTATCTGAGGTCATCAGGCACCTTGGCCTCCACCGTTGCTGATGGCAGGCTAGTCAAGACATCCAAGAGAGCTAAGGAGGGGTCCTTAGACACCCAGCATGCACGTAAACCCTTGCACAAGGTGCCTCAACCAACAACTCGGTCTCCTGCACCCCGTGCCCATCCGTGGCAGCCAGCTTCTTGCACCCCAAGACGCCGCGCCGGCAAACGGCACGCCTGCAGCAAGCCTTGCTAGTTAGTGTCCAAGCCTGGAGAAAACCAACCACCTTCCAGGGCTAAAATACACTACAACTAATTAAGTGAGTTTGAGATGTATTTCAAAACCTATTGAGCAGAAAGCTGTGCTGCTAAAAAATTTAAAGGGCTGACTTAATTCCCCTACGGCAACACTTTCAGCTTTGAAAGAATATAACTTCTTAGTCAATAGGTTCTGAAATACGTCTCAAAGTTGCTTAATTAGTCAGTTATAGCTGAACTTAGCTTAAAAAGGGGGCTATGGGGGCAGTCATCGAACAGCTATGATAGGTGTGACTATGCAGAATTGGTGCTATAATGTTGATATGGGAGGGCCTCCGGCTAGTTTGTGCATTAATTCTCTGAGCGTGCTTGGAAGGAGCTAGATATTTTCAGACAACTAAGAAGAGCTCAGGTTATATTTGTGCCTGAGTACTTAAATTAAAGCCTTACATTTTCTGTCCTGGAAACCTAAATTCCAAAAACCTGTCAAATGCTACGTGCCAGAATCTCATGTGGTGTAAAGTGAAGCGGCTCCTTAGCTTGCCACACAGCTTTCCCAACTTACATCACCTAAAAGACCTGGCCATGTGCCAAGACAGTTAGAAAAGCAGATCCTTTTCTTCTTCGGTTTCATTTTCATATACCTCTGCGCTTCCTTTGCTCAGTTATAGACTAGGAACAGAAGCCTCAGAATTAAAATCTGCACTTGCCCTATTTTCTCCTTAGCAAAGCAGCGGAAATTTTGTGAGCTAGCCAGTCCTCTGAGATTTCCAGCCCAGTTTGGCAAATTCTTGAGGTTTGGATAATAAAATTATGAGACAATTCCCACAGGTATATTTTTCACCTTTTTAAAATCTTTTATATGCTGTATTACTTTCATGTGAGGTTTCCCACAGTTCTGCTCTGATGAAATGTAGAAAATTCATTGAGTAACAGCCTCCTTACAAAGGCCAGCACTGGCACAGCACACATCTGCACAGGATGAATCTGAGATCCCCTTTCGTTTAGTAAAGCTCAGTACAGAAACACAAGGTGCCATTTTTGGACTCTGCGACCAAGACTTTGAAAGTCTACACCTTGCCTGCTGGAAACTACTCCACTGTGGTCTGTCTTGCAAATAGGCCTTGAAAATCCACAGACCCCATTCACCAGGTATTTACATCAGTGTGCACTAGGAACACCTCGGTCGCATACCCCGTCTCTAACACATGTGGCATCAGCAGAAAATCCCTAAAAAAGGGATTCAGCCACACCTGAAAAGCCTGATGTTTCCAAAAGAGCAAAGATTCGATGACTGATACAAACTCTTCTACCTCTGTCAGAGGTATGTGATAGGCTATCAGAAAGAAAGAAGACACAAACTTATTTCCCAGAACACCCACGCATCCTTGCAGCCCGTGCTCCGCAAGGTGCCCCATCCTGGAGACCGTCTGCCGGGCTGACGTGGGTGTAAGCGCTGCACAGGGACGTGGGCAATAGAAAGGGAAACACCTCACCTCGTGTTGTTGCAAAACCAGACAGAAATGTGAGCAAAGGTGCAGCTACCCAGCTGAAAAGTGAAAAAAAAATAGCTCTTTCTATCCCTGGCCCTTCAGCGTAGTCCAGACAATTTTCTACCCGAGCCACTGCCACGAAAAATAAAAGAAAATTACATAAAGCTTATTATTACCTTCTGTAGAGAGCTTGAAGATCCCCAGTCTCACATATCCTCTTCTTTTTTCCTGCATGCATCAACCTGGGTGCATCGTCCTCCATAGCAGTCAGAGAAGGACCAGAGCAGGTAAGGCAAGACAAGACAGGTTATGAGTGGAGGTCATGCAGTGGGGTTGCCTAGTCACGAGGCACTAGAGGAGCAACAACAGTCTTGGAGACTTATTGAAGGAGCAGACATGCTTCTGAGAAGTGGGAGAGTGACATAGATCAGTGCATTTGTGCCTCAAAGAAAACTGGTGGATTGATGGTTGGACTTGATGATCTTGAGGGTCCTTTCCAACCTAGTGATTCTGCGATTCTGTGATAAAGGAGCTAAAAGCAAAGGAAGTTCAATCTAGATATGTTGTTTTTCCTGCTTCTGCCCCTAACTCACATGTCCAAATATGCATAATGCTACATTACGATTCAACTGACCAATCCATATTCTTCATTTTTTCACAAGCAATTTCACTTGTTTCTTCCTTCTCAAGGTGTCCTTAAACAGTTAAGCAAAATGAAGAACATTTTCCAACCTCCCGTGTATAAGTAACTTTTTGCATTAAATTATACTGCCATCAATTATTAAATGAAGATTGTCATTAAATATTACACTGAAGAATATTATCAATATTGCAACTGTCACAGATGAAAAAACTACATATATGGATGAATGTAATCTGTTCATTGGTTTATGAACCCAGAGTTCCCTAGAGAGTGTCACTGATGACACAATATCCCCAAATGCTGGATTTTGTATGTGATATATCTGAAAGATGTGCAAAAACAGATGTAACCAGACAGCTCCCTTTGGTTACGTACATGAGGAAGCTTCACAGAGCAAGTTATTTTAGCTAAGGCTGGCAATAATTTATTCTGAATAAATTGCCTCTCTATCTGTTTCAGGCAGCAGCGACATAGGAGGAATGTGAACTTTTTTGTTATATCAACTCAGTTTGAGCCAAATTATGCTTCTTTTTGAGTATCCGCCATTGCAAACATAGAAGACATGTGGATCTAGATATTAGCACCTTCTAAAAGTTGGCTCAATAAAAGCTGTTTAGCACTTAAACATGGAAGCTGTTGTCGGCTTCACAGATGAGTAACTCATTCCAAATTTTGGAAATGGAAATTCTGATCTGATGTATACTTCAGGCTTATTAAGAAACTATATTTTCTAGGCCACAATTCAGTTAAAATTAACTCCAGCTTGCACACTGTCACAATCCACACATGACTATGGAATTCATAAAAAATGAACTTGATGTGGGTTCTTCTACCATAAGTGGAGGAAAATGTCACTTGGAGCTTACACTTCTTTCCAGGGAGCCATGGGACAAAGAGAATAGCTAATCACTCTGCCTTAGCTTGGAAATATGATTAAAAACAAGAATGTGTTAGACTTTATCCTAAGAAACACCTTTCTTTTTTTCCTGTTATGGCATCAAACACTGCAACAGACACCAATAAAAAGACACTGTTGTTTGTTTATTGATTCTGTATTTTTTTCTGTCCTCTAGACTTTAAAAGGGAAATTGTAAGAAAAAAAAAGAAATCCACCCCAGTGGACATAGTTTGATTTTAGATTATTTGATCTGATTTGAGATGCTTATTTCTGGGATATTAAACTTGAGAGTCTTTTTAATACATCTTCTTTTCAATTTTTTTCTTGCCTCCTGAAAATCAGGTCTGCTGAAGATCTCTTGGTTATTCTGAAAATGTGGGAATTACTCGTGCTATTCCTTCCTCCATGTCTTCTGTTGGTCCAAAACTCAATTATTTGTATTTTCATGTGGTCTCATCACTACTGATGCAAGGTCTTTTTCCTAGTCACATCAACTGGAAAAGCTTTCCTATGTTTCTCTGCCTTCAAACCTACTTCTCTGACATCTCATCTGGAGAAATGCCGCTCCTGTTAACTTTTCTTAGCTTAGCTCTACCCTTGCTTCTGATTCTTAACTTGAGCTTAATACAATCCTAATGAGGTCAACAAGAAGCCTTTCCTTTGACTTGAGCTGGACCAAGTAAATTCTCACCAAAAACTTCAGAGAAGATTATTCAAGTCTTCTAGCACACAGACTTAATGACTGAAAGTCAGTAACTTCACAGCTGAGATGTCAGCCAAGAGATTTCTTGTCCTCAGCAAGTCATAGTCTCAGGGTCCCCATCTCCATCTTTGTTAGACAGGATACTGGCTTATCACTGTTACAAAAAGATGGGGTGAGGACATTTATTTTAGAATACACCTGAGCAGCTGTCTGCAAATCTAAGGTGCTTCACTGACTTAGCGTTAATAAAAATGTTTTTCATGCTATCAATAATTTATCGACAGTTGGCTGCCAGTCTCACACTTGTTCCGCTAATTTGCTCCATATCCTTGCATGTTTTGGTGGACCAGGGCCAGAACAGAAAAACAAAAAAGAACAAAACAAAGCCCATCCCTCTTGAATCCTCTGCCCTTTCCACTCCAAACACGATCATGCTCCTCTCTTTGCTGGGAACTGATGTTCACAGTGTGACTAAGAAAATGATTCAGTCCTGAAAGCTGCCATGTGATTTAGCGAAACAAAGGGCTGACCTCCCCAGCAGCAGCAGCAGCAGCACCAGGCGCTCTTGAAATGTCTAAAAGGCAAATGCATTAGTATGTTCAGCCACCATGCTGGCTAATGACTAGACATTTTCGAACATATGGGATCATTATTCCAGCATATCATCAGTGAACTTTCCAGAAAAGCTAATTAAAGGGCCCTTTAAATGCTTACCACAAAGTTGGGTTTTATCACAGCTCCTCACTTGCATCTGAAGATTTAGCAGTTTTCATCTCCCCAGCTCTCACCACCTTTCTATTTCTGGTGATCACTAAAGATGAGGAAAGCTAATTAAACAGATCTTTAATTTTTTAATCATAACTTACCTTTCTTTTTATTTCCTATGCAGAAAGATTTCATTTCCCACTGACACAAAAAGGATTTAGAATGCACTGTGGCCAGTGTCTACTGATGGCTCATCTTCCAAGTTACCTTCCTTCCTATACATCTCTCCTATAACTGCTTCTGTTCTTTAATGGTTATTGCAAATGACATTAAAAGGTAATTTATAGATTGCAGGAAAGAAAGGTCATTTTCCTGGCCAATAGCTCCTAACAAGGGGTAAATTCTCTGGACAACTCTTCCTCCTGATCAGAATAATTTGTTAGGAAATGTGTAGATGACCAAAATCTCCTGCAAGACTGAAAGTAGAAACAAGCTTTTTCACTTCCTTGGGAAGCAATTTTGCTTTTAGGGTTGTATCCATTCAAGTTAAAAACAACAACCTGCAAACATGAGGCAGGTGAAAAGACTATTATCCACTTTGTGAATCTAAATCTGGGACATCTTTGAGGAGAAAACTCTCTCAGGACTTCAAACTGTGAATGTAGCACAGCCAGTGTTGTGACGTCTAAGTCCACAGAAAATGCTCATAATGGAAGTGTGAGCTATTTAAGTAAATAAACCCATCAGTGAAAACTTGTGTCTTCATTGTCAGGCATGCCATTTGTGGTAACTTCAGCAGAAGCACACATGCAGTTATCGAGTTTGTTGGATTCATTGGAAGACACTGGGATGGGCTGCAGAGTGAATGGCAAGTCTGCCTTCCTCAGGATAGTCTCAGGGGAAAGAGGTATCAGGATGACTGATAAAAAAGAGATTTCCCCAACTTTCATTAAAAAATTAAAATTCTCCTTTGGAAGTTTCAAAAAACCCAGTATTATTTATATTATGTTTATATTCTATAAACATATTTTGATGGGCCTTTCTACATGCTAGTGACTGCTTCCTGCAATATGCACAATTTGACATGGCTACCCAGCGATATACAGCAAATCCAGAGTAAAATCTGAGCTTCATTAGACAAAGAAGAGACTGTGGCCCCTGGTTGTCCCCCAGCACCCATGTCAGCTGCAATCGGGTAGCGCCGCGTAGCAGGAGGCAACCGCAGCCGCGTCCCCGGCAGCGCGCGTAGGCACACCGGGCCGTTGGCGCGACGAGGACGTCTCTCATGCTGATGGCCAGGGCTAGGCGCAGCCATCCCCGCGTCCCGTGAAACAAGCCGTGCTACGATACAGCACTGGCTGGGCGGCGCACGGAGGGAGAGTGACGTCGGCAGAGCGACGCGCGGCCGGCCGGGCGCTGCCATGCCACGTAACCTCGAGCCACGGCTGGCATCGCCTGTGGAGCCACGCCAAGGAGGGAGCAGCGCTCCGCAAAGGAGCGTCTGCAGCAAGAGGAAATGAGGTAACAACAGGAACGCCGTCTCTCAGAGTGCCGAGAAGCATATATAATGCTTGTACTCACCCTCCAGCTCTTAACAGAGAAACAGTTTAAATATCTTGCAGCCGGGTCTCTCTCATCATGTTTTTAAGTGGTAATAATTTTGAATAGGTACCTTGGAATAAAAAATAACCATCGAAATATACAAATCTACATCCTTGAACACAGAAGTCAGCTAGTCATTTATCTAACACAGTCTCTCTAGAGTTTAGTTTTTGATAAAAGTAATAGTTTGAGAAACTGTGATCCTCCAAACATATATTTAGAGTCGGAAAAAAAACCATTGCATTTCTTCTGCAGTAATGCAATTTATATGAGTAGACCCAGGCACACGCTGAAGTGTTTATGGGACGGGGGGATGAAATGCGTTAAAAAAGACTCCGAAACAATGGCACACGTGCACCAGAAGATTTCGTACGTATTGCATCCTGCGGAACAAACATCCCCGTGTGGAGCTGCATTGCAGAAAGCTGTGCTCGGCAGATGGCAAGGAGACTGGAACGTAACCCCCGCCACCCCCACCGGCACGCACTGCCTGGTAACACAGCGGCACCGGCGTCCTGCCCACGTCCGCTGCGAACGATCGCGGCCACCGCGTAGAAATGTCAGCATCTTCCCCCCCGAAAAGATCTCGCTGCGGATCAGAAAGTCAAAATCGGGTTAGTACCAGTCAGAAAGTAAACACTGGGAAACAACATCCCTTCCTCGTCCTGTTGCTGCTTTGCCCGCTTTGTTTCCCTCCCGTTCTGAGCCCTGTCCGCTTTGGCTTCTTCTGTCTCCTCCTCCCGGGGCACGAAGAGTCCAGGAGGTCTTCTTCTCCGGAGCAGGTGAGATGATCGCTCTGATGTGCGCGCTCACTTGATGCATCCCCACAATGTCAAGTCACGTATGCGCGCATGTCACTAAAGACGTACAGAAAGTCAAAATGTTCTGCTGCTTTTAAGGATAAAAGTATTATCCACTCATGACAGGTCATCTAACAAATGAATGAGCCAGAGCATATAGAACACATGACAGAAAAAAAGTATAGGAAAATACAGAATTCATCAAATCTGTACCCGGACAAAATAAACAGAATAATGCCACAGACTCAGCAGTCAGAAAATACGTAATTAAGAGAAATTCTTTTCCTTGTGGATTGTCATACATTTTTCTGACCTGTTAAATATCACATACCTGCTGTATTCTGGTAAGCATTGAGCGTGCATTCTGATAGGGAGTGACATTAAAATCTCTATTACTTTGCAATGATCTGTGTATAACACGACTTTGCCTCCCAGACCAGAAGATTTGCTCCCACATAGAAATGGAAACATGGTGATTCACACCTACCCAGCCCAATTTCGACACGGGTATGAGTAGCTCCTTATTTTTGTAATTTTCAGAGCTAGTTTTCATCCAATCTAGTAAAATGCAAAGTTTCTTCAACTTTCCTTACCAATAACAAGGTTCTAAAAGACGAATAAACATAAATATAAATAAATTAATATTGGCAAATAACCTGATAGCTCAGCTGACAGGTCTGGGGAGGTCCCAGTTTGCCATCCTAGCCTCTGCCTTCATGGAGTTAGCCCTACGTGCCATCCATACGAAGCTTCCCGTGTCCCTCTGAGCATTCGGTAGCAAATTAAATATTCATTTGCAAATTAAATGATGGCTTAAAATATTGGAGTTAATCCAATTCACACCACCTGAGGACTGTGCTCACCGACAGCCTGGAAAACAGGGGAGGAATTCAAATAACAGGAACCACAGGTCACAGACCATGAGTGTGGGCAGGGGGGGCGGGACATGGTGTCTCCACCCACATGGAGACCTGGATGTCTTTGTTCAGTTGCCTTTTTATCTGAGAGCTCAAGATTAAGACACGTACATTTCAGGTTCTATATGAACGTTGCTACAGGCACGCTATGGGCTCGACCGAGTCACTCACGGAGAGGCACTTGGTGCCATTTGGGACGCCTGGCAGTATGAGGGCTCCAGCTGGGAGTCCCGAAGGGCAGAGATGTCCTATAGGTGATGTGGTGGCTGCTCTCTGTGGAGGTGTCGGGTACCCAGGGCATCGCAGGCCACCTCGAAATCCAGACTGTAAGGAGAGCAGTTAACTCTCAACCTGAACCCCCAATACGCTTGCCTGTCTGTGTGCGGTAAAACCAGAAGCATTATCCTGCTACCTATAGTACCTTTGGTGAGAGGAATACTAAAACATTCACAGTAGGACTAACGAAGAATGAAAGCCCCACTGCTTTAAGCTCTGTGTGTTTGGCAAAAATATCAGCCAGTTATGAGAACTAGTAAGCTGAGTGCTCTCCTTCCCATTTGGGATTGCATTAGAGGAAGAAACAGAGAAGGCGGGAGAAAGTTTGAGGTCTTCTACCTTTTGGGAGATAGGGTTTTGTAATCAGGATACCATTTCTCAAAATACATCTCTTTAACTGAGAGAATATGAATTTATGAACTTACAGAAAAATAACTAGTTCAACTCATGTCCTACTTATTTTTAGGTTATTAAGAACGTCGTCCTTTGTCTCTAGTAATCAGGTATAATCAATAATTTCTTTTGCTTAGAGATTTTTACATTGTTGCAGGACAGAAAAGAGATACAGACCCTGATGAGGATTTACATGCTGCTCGAAGCCTTGGGTATCTGAGACATCCACACAGACCTGGCAGATATGACACACACCCTATGAGATTAGGAAGCGAGGATGACACTAGAGGTTAAATCCTGGTTGTACTGATTTCAGTGGCAACTCTCACTGACTCCTGGTCAGAATTTCTTTAAGAGAAATTTATTTAAGAGCTTTAAATAAACACAATTAGCATCGATGAGGAGCTGCCTCATTTGTTGACTACTAGCCCTTTCTGTCATCCTTTTTCCCTTTAAGAGTAAAATCAAAGATCTTTTACACAATTTTTCCCGAGTTCTTTGGCAAGGATCCCGAGCACCTATGGACAGAAATCACAGTCAAAGGATCAAACATTACCATCACCACCCACTGATCCCCTCAAAACTCTGCAGGGGAGAGAAGGTTACATGAGACCAAGGGTCTTAGGTGTCTAGTGCCTCCCAAGAACTGCCCAGTTACTCTTTGTATGCATACCTGTATATTCCCATACTGGTTTAAATAATACCCAGTCCATCAAGTATTTTGAGCAGGATGTTTTGTTAAACAGCAGTTCCAGCGTCTGACCACAGTCCAGCATGAACCTAACCCTGCAGCATGAGAAAGAATGGACAATCATCAAGGAAAACTTTCCATCAAATACTTTTCTCTACCTAAGAACCCCTGTGGCTAAATAAAGCTCCATCTCTAGATACGGAAGTGTGAGAGGCAGGAAACTATGTGTTAAAAGCAGATACTGCATGGAGGCCCTCATCAGTTGGCAGGAACAGAGCTACTCCATGAGGCACCTGGTAGGGTCTTTTGTTCAGTTTTTATTAAGAAGATTTCCAAGGAGTTAATTCAAAGGGAAAAATTAGGAACAAAGATACTGAAAATTGAGTACACAAAGAACAGAAATGTATTTTCAAAAGCACAGATGAAGTACTGAATGCAAGCAAGTAGAGGGGGTTGTGCTGCTTAGATGGACCACGGTACCCCTGATTGAGTTCTTGGCCCAAAATCACTACCATGAGGATTCAGGGAGAAATTATGCTCACAAACACATCCAAAACAACACAATCCCTCTCGTTCATCTGCCTATCTCCTTCTGGTCTATTCCCCCAGTTTCCAACGAGGCTCGCTCTTCCTCATTTTGTTCAATAGAGAATGACCTATGTAGCCAACAATAAAATCAGATGGAGATGAAATTTATTGTTAATGATGTGGAGGCCAAATTATTATTTAACTTTTAAATATGAACAATACTTGGCTCCAAATCTCATTTAATCTTCATGGATATCAATTATATTTTGTCATTTCTAGACCTGTGAAAATTTCATTTCTCCAAATGAGCTCAATAACTAACCCTCGGCCACTTTAAAAAAAACCCTTCTATTCTCAGATTTTTTCAATATAGATTACGAAAACATTAGTTCAATGGGATTTATATGGCCTATTTGACATCCTTTTCTCTTTAGTCGGATTTGAGATATTATTCAAAGCTGGGGCTCTTTCCAAATGCTAAAATATTTGTTCTCTGAATAAATCACCATATGTGTGAAAAGATCAGACATGGGTACATCTTTTATATAGTAACTGTTCGTTTACAATGCTACCAGTCTCACGTTATATTATTATTATTTTTGTCACAGTGTGCATTTCATTGCTGTGGATGACACTGCAATGTTTCAACGCAAAGAGACCTCTAGGAAAAGAATGCAAACATTTCTAAATCTTGTACGTTCACCACCAAACACTCAGGAACGGGAATAGTGGAGAACGGTGAGCAGATCAAAGTCTTCAGGAGGGAGCTTACCTCTTGGAGGAGGTGCCCCATCGGAAGCTCCTTATCAGCCAGGCCCCATTTGCAAGGGGCATGGAAGAACAGGCTGCT